>NC_053023.1:657150486-657432164 GCF_003073215.2 Triticum urartu | reverse complement strand
GCGGTGGCGAGTTGTTTCGGGGCGGCGAGGTGGCGCTGGGGCCGGCGGTTCGGCCAGTGGTGGCTCGCGGCTCAGGGGGGTGCAGGTTGAAGATGAACTGTGCCTCTGTGCTACCATTGCGTTCAGTTTCGACAGTAGCATTCAGATTCCACAGTAAATTTCAGTTTTGACAGTTAAGTTCAGAGTCAACAGTTTTTACCTCATCTATTATAGTCAGGTGGTTTTTGGTGATGTTAATTTTACATCCATTTTACATCATCTATTGGAGATGCTATTAGAATCCCACTTGAGATTGACGATGTCTGTCTTGTGCTGCTTCAGCCTTGACGTCTTACGGCTCATAGGAGCTGCTCCAACGACAGAACGATCCATCACAACAGAGCAGTGCCCTGGACGCCGTCTACAGATTTCTCAGATCTTCCTCCACACCTCCGACAACCACCTCTGCCTCAACTGCTTCAGCGACCAACCCAATGATGCTGAGGTCGACACGGCTACGGCAAAGAGGTTGTACACTTGTTGCATCACTTATTACTATACATTCACGTCGATCCATTAGGGCTATTTTGATTCAATGGAAAAACGTCGATCCACTGGTTGTTACCATCACTCTAAATTTCTGCATGCTCTCCTTACATAATCTGACCATATTTTTTTCGTATGCATGTCAGATATTGTACACAGTCATGCTGAACATGTAGAGAAAAAGATAAGAGTTTTGCGCGGCAATACAATGGCATGCATACATCGCTCCATGGTGGGTTCAATGGCAAACCCTCCCCACCCCTCTCCAGATTGTAATCCAGAGGAAGATATCTGTTCTGAGGCGGATTCAAATGCTGCTGACCACTCCTATTTACCCCCCAAAGGTGTTTGCTCTACCTTGGCATGATGATGTTAGTCATATCGTGCATATGTTGCCTTGCAGTGCCTACTTTTGACATCATATATGTCATCTGCTTAGTTTAGACATGTTCTGTAATGCCACCTGTTTAGTTTCTATATCATATATGGGAATTATGCTGTCTCATGTCTTTTAGCCAGCCATAATATATGTGAAATGTGCAATGCCATCCTGTTTAACCAGGCATCATATATTTGAATGATATCTTGCCCATCCTTTTCTCCATTACATTTCCATTTGTCGACAATGATTGTACATTAAACTACTCTTCCTGTGAATCAGCCATTTGGGTGGGAGATGGAAAAATCTGGAGTGAAAACTAGGCCTTCAGAGCAGACAGTGCTACATGTCAAAGCAGATCTCTTGTTGGGTCCCGATAGCTCCTCAGAGATAGATTCAGAGACAAATGACCAGTCCTATTCCCCCACTGAGGTGTATGCTCTAACTTGGCACGGTTATACTGCTCATATCATGCATACGGTGTCTTGCATTGCATAGTTTAGACATCATATACACAATATTCAACACCATGTTCTTAGTTTAGACATCATATCGAATGCCCTCTGTTTAGCATATAAATCACATATGTGAATTAAATGATGTGAGATTACTTAGATAACATGTAGGTGAATTATGTCATGCGATCATGTTTAGTTATTCATCATATCTTTGAATTATGTTATGCTATGCTATCTAGTTTAGATAGACATCATATATGTGAAATTATGTCATGCTATCCATTTTAGTTAAACAATATACATGTCAACTATTTCATGCCCTCTTTTTTCCACACTATCTATTGCATCTGCCTCTCATACAATGTCTGTACATTCAACTATGTTTCCTGTTTATCAGCCATTTGAATTGGAGCGGGTGCTGTCAGTATCTAGCGGACTAAAAACACGGTCTTCAAATAAAACAGTGCTACCTCTTGGTGGAGATAGCACCCCGGTTGTACATGCACAAGAACCAGACCTACCACACATAACCCAAACTCTTGCAGATTGTACCCCTACTGCGATGGACAGAGAACTAGCTTCACCCAATCTAACCCCAACCCCAGCCGATAGTAACCCAGTTCCTGTTGACACAGCACCATCTCCACCACAGAGCTCCCAAACAAGAGCAGCTAGTAAGGCAGCTCCAGTGCCCAAAGGGCCAGTACTATCACGGCGAACCCCAACTCCACCAGTTAGTACGCCTATTCCTGTGGAGGAAGCACAACCAGCTAGTCGTAGTTTAGCATCTATCGCATTTGATGTTGTTAAATCATATGTGTGTACCCATCTTGGAAATATTATATTGAAGATGAAGGAAAATGCCAGTTGCAGGCGTTTGTCCAGGAGTTATGTGTAAGTAATGTTATTCATGGCAATGACTTTGCTTCGTCCCATACATCCTACCTCCATGATGGTTATAATACAACAAATTTTCGCATTTTTCTCTATAGAGAAGGACCGATTTGGAAACTCAGGATGAGGTAACCTGTGCTAATACCTTTGCTATCTTCAAGAATGCTTGGTGGCAGTATCGGACTTACCTGAAGAAAACGTACTTCACCAGCAAACAAACTCATCAAATTCCCTTACATTCTCCTGAGACACATTTACTGGATGATGATTGGGAATGCCTTGTTCTGTACTGGTCCCGAACCAAGAATGTGGTAAGGTCTATGAGCTCATTTTCTATTTTTAAGTATTATATTCTTGCATCTTACTGTAATATCTTCATGTAGAACAAGTGCCTAAACCTGAAGAACAACTGTTCTAATTTAAGATTCCATTGCTATCATAGTTCAAAAAAGTGCTAGGCGTTAATTGTGTGTTTTGCCACCGCCTTGCGCTTTACTAACCAAAGCGCATGCTTATGCATAGTTATGCACAGATTATGCATAGTTATGCGCAATGCGTTTTGCCAACGCCTAGAGCCTAGGCGCGCTTAAGCGCTCGCTTAGGCGCGCCTTTTTTTAACTATGATTGCTTTGCTCTTGTATCACTGTATTTACTCATACAAACTTATTTTTAAATTGAAGGATCCAATTGAAACTCCAATGGCACAACAGGTATGTTCACGCATGTTTCTTTAACAGGTTTGCTCTTATCAATAGCTCTGTTGATTTCAATTTCAATTGTGTATATAGTTGACTTTCATATCATGCACATTACTAGCATCACAATAGAGCCAATGGTGTTGTTGTACATGTAGACCCGTGGTACCCATCTGAAATCTTGTTGTGCCGTGTAGTTTCCCATGCTTTGTATTCTTTCACTGCTGCTTTGTCTTGAACTGATATGATTTGAACCGTGTCTCTATTTTGATTTGGCAAGACAATGCAGTGACCATAGGACATAGATATATGTTTGTTTGATGCTTTTATTATGTACTAGTACTTGGCAATAGAAGACTTGGTAGTTTAATCCTGTCCACCTTACTAATGAACTGGTTCACTGAAATGAGCTTCATATACTAGTACATGCTAAACTTGTTATGTGTCTGCTTGTTTCTTCTTTTAGAATGCTGACAGAATATTGGGGAAGAGTGTCTTATTATGCAATGGTAAAGGAAGTAATGCAGATAAGGTTCAGGATAGTGACACATCCTTGTTGGTCTCCAACAAAGCTAATTAAACAACTAAGCAAGACTATCTTGAAGACAGCGAGACAACCCCAAAGTCATGTCTTGGTTTAGTGTTCGAGTTACTGTCCACTGTCGCTTGCACAAGCTATTCAAACTCACTGTCTGAATCAGTTCGGTTTCTTGTGTCTCAACTACAAGCTGAAAGACATCGATCAGCTGTGCTGCGACAAGAAGCGGAAGGACTGCGGAAGTCCCTGGAGCATTCAGATGCATACTTTCTGGTGCAACAGCAAGCGTTGGAGAATTCTAGCGCCAAACAGGACAAAGCTAATCAGCTTGCTAAGCTTATTGCCAGCATGGTGGATACCCAGGATAATGTTTCTTGAGCTCTTCTGAAGTTGTTTCTGTTATGCTCTTGTTTTGCTGCCGCATTTATTTGCACTGGTGGCCAATTTTGATGGCCAGTGTATGTAATGTGCTGCTTTGTTCCCTATATTTGCACTGGTGGCGAACTTTGATGCCTAGTGGATGTAATATGTGTAATACCAGTAATAGGCTAGCGTTAATTGCTTGCTTATTTATTTCCTTATTTTCTTGTTTAGTTGCTTGCTTGTAGTCACTGCAGTTCTTTTCCTGTTTTTTTCTAGTGGCCACAATAGCCTATTTTTGGTAACTAGGCCAAAATAATCATGGCAACACACCGACTGTTGTAACCATGGGCCTCCTGCAGGCCGTATGATCCATGGGCCTTCGTCCGGCCGTAGGATCCATCGGCCTTCTATACGGGCCTTAGGGTCCATGGGCCTTCTACGGGCCGTAGGGTCCATGGGCCTTCTACGAGCCGTACGATCCACGGGCCTTCTATGGGCCGTACTATCCATGGGCCTCATATGGGCCGTACGATCCATGGGCCTTCTACGGGGTGTATCATCATTTCTCCAATCATGGGCCGTACTATTCGTGGACCATAACGGGCCGTTGATAGGCCGTATTTGATAACTCTATGAAAATAGCCCAACGGTTTTTTTACATGAAAACGACCCAACGTATTAACGGTCCGCAAACGGGCCGACTATAACGACGGGCTGAATTTGGCCCACAAGCAGAAAATGACAGTAACGGGCCGTATGTAACCGAATGATGCAAATGAGCCCAAGAATCAATGGGCCCTAAGAAGGTCGAAAGATAACTTGGGCTGGCAACGGCCCAATGGAATAACGGGCCGTTACTGGGTATAAAGTGATACACTGTTCATTACGGGCCAGTTTCACCACGGGCCGTTAATGGGCCAAGAGTTACAAAGGTCCTCATATGGGATGAAAGAAGTCATGGGCCACACATGGGCCAGAAGTTAGAACGGGCTGAATCATATTGGACGGCCCAGATGACGCTACTGGGCCTAATTCGGATAGGGCGTAACGGGCCCCAGGTTAGCGGGCTGTAATGGGCTATATGCGAACAGGCCGTTAACAGGCTTTCCATGGGCCGGCCCGCCACCTTTTGACCAAGGCAAACAGGCCGGCCTTTTCACAGGAATGGGCCTCTGTTGTGCCGTGCCACATGTCGCCGTATCATAGGCGCCTTCGGTCCAATGAGCAGATGACATCTGTCCCAACGGTGAGCCGACACGTGTTTCCTCCAGCCAATGATGATTTTACACATGGAAAATCCCCATTGGTCGGGGCTGTTAACGGGTTATCGGATCCAAAACCCGACCCGATAGCTTAACGGTGTTCCGTTACAGTGGATGCCACGTGTCGGTCACCCATGACGAAAGCACTTCTGTGACGCGCGATTTATCGTCATGGAAGTGGACACTTCCATGATGATAATTTTGGTAATGTCATGGACTACTTCTACGACAGCACAGGTATGACTATCTTGATTCTGTCATAAAATCATCATGGATGTACATGCATGAAAAAAAACGCGACCTACTGTGACAAACACGTATCATCACGGAAGTGTATTTTTTTGTAGTGAGTGGAAAGTATGATAAGTATAGCAACCTTAACATTAAACAAATATAGCAAAGGTAAACAACATCATCTCCAAATGATAGCTTGAATGTGTTGGTTTTAGCATGATGTTAAAGCAGATATAAAATGGAAGGCAATGTTACCGACAGCAGGCTTAACAGCCATCAAATATTGCAATTCAAACTGGTATTGTTGAAAATGAATAGAACGTAGGTAATGCTTAGACATCACACTGGATAAATGTGTAAAACTGAAATAAAGGGCATGTGTTAACTACACCGGGAATAACTGGAACCAAATATAGTCGTTCAAACTGGTATTGATGTAGTCGAGCGGCACAGATCCGACTTGCACATAATGAACAACACATTGTGAATGACTGAAACAAACAAGGCATAACGGACCAGTATGACAACCAAATATAGACATTAAAAACTGGACAGAGTCTCACTACAACCAACCTAACAAGCAAATACAGATAAACATGGCATATGCTTGAAAACTGGCAAAGGCTCACCGCAACCAACTAACAAGCAGATAAAGATAAACAAGGCATCTTCTTGATAACTGGAAAAATGCTAAAAAAGCAACCTAACAACCAAATACAGATAAACAAGGCATCTTCTTGATAACTGGACAAATGCTAAAAAAGCAACCAAACAACCAAATACAGATAAACAAGGCATCTGCTTGATAACTGGACAAATGCTCACTACAACCAAAATAAGAACCAAATACATATAAACAAGGCATCTGCTCGATAACTGGAAAGATCCTCACTCCAACCAACCTAACAACCAAATACAGATAAACAAGGCATCTACTCACTATAAAGAACCAAATATAGACATTCGTGAAACTGAAGTGGACAATTCATACTTAAACATCACATAGCCCTATTGAACAATACATTTTTGCATAACTGAAATAATTGAACATGGCACAGTTAAAGCACCACACGGCAAATGCTACTACAACAAAGGGTACGGGTTCGCAAGCTAGAAAAGGTAAGACTTGCTGATAGAATGTTGCCTCACATTTCATGGATGGGATCCTCCCAGTTGGAAGAGCACAGACCCATGGTGCGCTCTTTGATGTCACAGATGGGTTGTTTCACCTTGGAAGAACCTTCGTGGGTGCTCTCCTCATGGTCGTGGTCGATGAGATCTGACTTGCCAATTGAGGATCCCAAGCCGCCGCCATAGAACGTGTCCTTCAAAAATGACAAAATGGGGTCGATGGCGTATAAAGCTCGCAAATCCTTGACCGCTTGGCGGAGGAGATCAGTAGCAGGGCCGTCGAAGATATCGACGACGGTTGAACCAGAGGGGTTGGGAATGGACCACTTGACCCGTGACATGGCCCGTGTGAAGCCGTCACTGTGGACGAGCTTGATGTCCTAGCCAGCTTTCCCGAGATACAGTAATACGCTAGCCCGCTGACATGAAGCCCTCGGCATGGCAATGTAGTCAAAGTCTTCGCCGGCTTCTGTGGCAACATGTTGCTCCGGGATCGACAGGTCGGGGCGAACGGCGGCCACCTCGCCAACGTCCGCCGGAGAGGCCATGATAAACCTCTTCTTGGCCGAACGCTCGTCGGGCTCCCCGGGATACGTGGTCGAGCATAGGCTGTGACATTCTGGAGCAGGGGATGTGGATCTGGTGGGGAGGGACACCACAGTCCTCATTTAAAAACTCAGGGGAGTGGGGCAACGGTATGGGAATCGCCAGGTAACTTGAACTTTATTATCTAAGCTAGGAGGAACTGGCAGACCGGCAGGGTTTGGCGGCGGCTACGATCTAGGGTTCGAGGGGGGAGGGGCGAGTGGGGGACAATGGAGGGGGGTTGGTGTTTGAGGATACGCCACAACTACTGAAAATTTTAGTAATGGTGGGTGGGGATGGTGGTGGACGAGGGAGGGCGACGGTTCAAATGCCTCGGCTACTGCAATTTTACTATAAGGTCGGTGCTGGAGGAGTGTGGGCGACAGTTGAAGTACGGTGGCTACTAAAATTTGGGTAAAGGAATTGATGTGGGGCGGGAGTGCCCAAGATCGTGCATGGTCCAATAACAATATGTGTGTATGATAATAAGGAAAAGTGGCGCGGAACCGCCGATTTTTGCAACACTCAAAGCACGTAGTTTGTTTTTATATTTCTAGCTAGCAGGTCTATCACACATGGTTCGTCCTAATTTCCAAATAAACTTACCCGCCTTTAGCTTGCACAGGTGGTAGTTTTACATCGCACTTGCATCGCACACGGTTAAGCCAGTACCTCCACCCTTTGCTCGTGCTTGCACGGTCGTGGTGATTTTACAACACACTTGCATCGCACACGGTTGAGGCAGTACCTCCACCTTTGCTCGCGCTTGCGCAGGCGTGGTGATTCACATCGCACTTGTATCGCACACGGTTAATATATTGTACCAGTGTCCATTGAGCGTCATCAGAGTCTTTGCAGCAAAAAATAACATTAGAGATGGTCAGAAGACAACCACACCAGCATGTGGCCCAAATATATATGAGTGAAAAGGGTGGTTTGTGATGTTCAAAATTCCAATGCACAACTTTGACCGCACTAGCCCACAGTTGGGCGCGTCGCCGAAGATCGATGAGAGGGGCCAGAAGTCAAGAACCACCTGGAAGTGGCCAAATATATATAGGAATATTGGGGATGTTCAAAACTTGAAATACATAATGCATAACTTTGGTGGCACCTGCCTCGTAAACCCGAAAGCACCCTTGGATATCCGAAATCTAGGGAGGATGCTTGGCCCACCACCTCCCACTTCGTGTCAGCGGAGCGGATGCATGTAATGATCGATACTTTGGTCATACATGCATGTCGCCATGACCTACCATAAGACAGACTAATGAATCTCTCGTTTGGTCAAACGACAGTTGTTGGTGTCGATAAACCGCTTGGGCCAATAGATTGAACCATCATAAAAATCGCACGAGAGGGACCACCAAACCAGCAACTCTTGCATGCGGCCCAAAATGATGTACGTTGGGAAGGGGTGATGTGTGTTTTCAATATAGAATATTGTACAATTTAGATGTGGTGGCTACCTCTCGATATAGACAACAACCATGAAGGCAAGGTAGTTAAGGACGAGATAGGTAGGGTTTGATGTAGGTCGAGTCCAGCAATCAAAGCATGTTGGAGGGAATCCTAACAACGCATGAGCTCGAGCTTTGGTTGAGCTACATGTGACGGTGACCGGCCCTAACACGAACTAGGAGGAATCCATTCATGGCCAACACATACCACTCATTATCGATCAAAGGGATGCTATATATACACTCGGGGAGCCCACAGATATGCGTGTCGTCACAAAAAACTGCACAAGGGAAACATGGTTGATCAGAAGACCTCGTATACACTGCATACGGCCCGAAAATATGTATGGGTACTGTTGGGGATATTACTACTGGAGGTAAACCGGCCTTGGGTAGCCGGGTTGACTCTTTGAAGATTAGAAGCCCATGAATATGTAAAGATGCTAGCGCTTTACGGAGGGCCCAAAGGTGAGTTACAGTATGTAAATGTAAACCGGCCTAGTCATGTAACTTGTATAGTAAGATAGAAAGAGAGAGGCCGAACCGGATACGTTTATAAACCGGCTTCAGGACTCTGTAGCCCGGCGGGCGTCAACCTATGTATATAAAGGGACGACCCGGCCGCGGTTTAGGGACAGACAACAACAACTCAAAAGCCAGACAAAGCGGATTCACTCCCTGGCCTTCGAAACCCTAGCAATACCAATCACAACTAGACATAGACTTTTACCTTCATCGAAGGTGCCGAACTAGTATAAACTCCCGTGTCCCCTTGTCCGGTTTAACCCCTTTAAGCTAACCCGTTGCGATGGCTCCACAACTAAGTCCTTTCACGAGGACATCTGCCGTGACAAACCCACGACAGTTGGCGCCCACTGTGGGGCTATTGCATGATGGTTTCGAGTTCTTGAAGGGTAGCTTCGATGGACTTAAGGGATACGCTGTGGGCCGGATGACGAAGAGTCGCCGCGGCAAGCTCTACATCGGCAACGTAGGATGGGGTCCCGAGGCCGATTCAATCGAATACGGGTACCGGGTCCCCTTTGGTGGGATTCACGTCTTCATCGGCAAGATCGACGAACCGGCCCCCGAGCCGGACATCTGCACCGACATCATCGAAACGGCTTGGCGTGCAAGTGTCGGCGTTCTGGGACCGGGGGTCCCCAGACTTGCCTGCTTGCGGCCTGCGACCTGCGGCGTGGCTCGAGGAAGGGCCCAGCACGGCCCATCTTCATCAACACAGACCCAAGACCCTCGCGAGGGGTCAAGCCTCGCGGGGCGGACGACACAGAGCTTCATCAGGCACGGCCTCATCAGGCTGGCTCGTGAGGAGGCGGAGAGATCAAGGCGGGGTACCTCACGAGGTGCCCGTGACGCAAGCCATGACGACCAAGGGTGCCAGGTGGGCGCCAGCCCGCGCAGTGTCCCCCTTTCCTCTTTGGTGCAAAGGGAGCAAGCGCAGGCGAGAGAATCAAGCAAAGGCACCCGTTTCGGTGCAACGAGACCAAGACCGGCCCAACGGCAGGAAGGAAGTCATTGTGGAGCCCAAGCCAGCGTCACCGCCAGAGCCTTTGGCAGGCGAGGACCGGCTTTAGGCAGGATAAGTGTACCAGATGTTCCCCTTCAAAATGGCCAATTGTTGGCGCCCTTCCCGCTCAATTTTTGGGAAGAGGCCTAGGGCCTTTGCCTATAAATAGGACTAGCCACCCATAGGGTAGAGGAGATCGGATCGAAATCGGAGAGAGAATCGAGAAGAGAGAGATAGAGAGAAGGGTGATTGAACTCCTCCCAGCAGTTCATCGCCCCAGCCAAGAACAGACCCTCGCGAGGCTGTTCTTCCTTGTATTGCTCATCATCATCAGCCCAAGAGGCAATCCACCACACCACACACTGGAGTAGGGTATTACACCACAACGGTGGCCCAAACTAGTATAAAATCCGTGTCTCTTGTGCTGTTCTTTCCATAGCATAGATCTTAGCGCGGCGGTGGGGCGCAAGTAGGTAGAAGGCGAAATCTCCGCGCGCACCCCAGTGTTCGAACCTCAAGGGTCTGCTGGAACCCGAAATCCGACATTTGGCGCGCCAGGTAGGGGTGCACCGGAGTTTTCCCTTCCGCCACCGCCACGACCTGCCTCGCGATGAGTAGCGCGTCGCCCGCTCCGGCAGCCGGCGCCAACACGGGGGCCAGGGAGCTCCGAGCCCTGGCCCAGCCCTGCAACGGGTACGGTGGCCGGACAAGTTCAAGCCAACGACGCCGCCGCGCTACGGCGGCGTGACTGATCCGCTGGCCGTCTTGCTGGCGTACGAGGAGGCCATCCTCGAAGCTGGAGGTGACGATAGGGTCATGGCCAACTGGCTCCCCATGGCCCTCACCGGCGCTCCGCGCGCATGGCTGCTCCACCTGCCGGTAGCCTCCGTGGCCTCTTGGGAAGAGCTCCGCAGCCTCTTCCCCGCCCACCACGCTACACCAACACCCCCGGTCGTCGCGGCCCTCCTGGGCGGCTCGCAGGCGCCGCCTACAAGTCACCACATCAAGCCATTCATCCGCCGGGTCAGCGCCGCTTCCACGTGGCAGGGGGCTCTCCCGGACCGGGCGGCGCCCCAGGCCGGCCTGACCTTCAGCTTGGAGGACCACCCCTCCAACTCGGCCTGCTCGGGTGCGCTCCCCATGCTGTGCACCCCCACCATCTGCCAGGTGGCCGTCACCAGAACTCTCATCGATGACGGTGCGGGCCTCAGCGTGCTCTCGGTTGAGGCCTTCAACCTCCTCTGCATACCCCTGGAACGGCTGCAACCCAGCCGGCCCTTCTTAGGCGTTGGGGGCGGATCATCCAGCTCCTTGGGACAGATCCGGCTCCCGGTAACCTTCGGCACCTACAACAACTTCCGCACGGAGCTGGTCGACTTCGACATCGCCCCCATCGGCCTCCCCTACAACGCCATCCTCGGCTACCGAGCGCTGGCCCAGTTCATGGCCGCGACGCACCCGGCGTACAACCTCATGAAGATGCCCGGGAGCAGCGGTGTCCTCACCGTGCACGGGGACACCGGAGACGCGCTGCGAGTGCTCAAGCTCGCCTTCAAGACAGAGGCGTCGGCACAGCCCGCCGACTCGGAGACCCCCGAGCCCAAGGGGGCTGCACCTGCCAAGAAGAAACAGTTATTCACCCAAGACAAGGCAGAAACCAAGCAGATACCCGTCGATGAGGATGGGTCCACCAACGCCACTTTCACCATAGGCGCCAACCTCGAGCCCGAGCAGGAGGAGGCCCTGGTCAGGTTCCTGCTCGCAAACAAGAAGGTATTCGCTTGGGAGCCTGACCAGTTGGCGGGGATCCCTAGGAGTGTAATCGAGCATCACCTCAATGTGTGCCCCAACGTGCGCCCTGTGAAGTAGAAGGCAAGGCGGCAGTCCACAGAAAAGCAGGCCTTCATCGTCCAAGAGACCCGCAAACTAGAAGCCGCTGGGGTCATTCGCGAGGTCCGATACCCGGATTGGTTGGCCAACCCTGTCGTTGTGCCAAAGAAGGGAGGGAAGGAGCGCATGTGTGTCGACTTCACCAAGCTCAACAAGGCATGCCTGCAAGATCCGTTCCCGCTCCCCCGCATCGACCAGATCATCGATTCCACCGCAGAATGTGACCTCCTATGCTTCTTGGATGCCTTCTCTGGGTATCACCAGATCAAGATGGCGGTAGAAGACGTCAAAAAGACAGCCTTCCTAACCCTGTGTGGGGTGTACTGCTACACATGCATGCCATTCGGGCTGCGTAACGCAAGGGCGACCTTTCAGCGGCTGATGCACGTCACCTTGGGCCCGCAGCTCGGGAAGAATGTTGAGGCTTACGTCGATGACATTGTGGTGAAGTCTCGGGAGGCCAGGACCCTGATACAAGACCTGGAGGAAACCTTCGCGAGCCTCAACACAGTGAACCTGCGGCTCAACCCAGAGAAGTGTGTGTTCGGAGTCCCCTCGGGCAAGCTCTTGGGTTTCCTCGTGTCCCACTGAGGCATTGAGGCTAACCCAGAAAAGGTCAAGGCGGTCGAGGACATGAGCCCGCCAAGTTGGGGGAGCGAGCGCTGCCCTTCTTCCAGCTAATGAAGAAAAAGGGGCCCTTTGAATGGACGGAAGAGGCCGACAAGGCGTTCCAGGATCTCAAGAGATACCTGACCAGCCCTCCAGTCATGGTGGCTCCGCGCCCTCAAGAGCCCCTGGTGCTTTACCTCGCCGCCACTCCCTACTCCGCCAGCGCAGCCCTGGTGGCAGTTAGGGAGGAGCGTCGAATCAAAACCATAGCAGCAGCCCAGGACAAGGCAAAACAGGAACAAGGAAGGCCCACAGAAACCGCCACCGTGGCTGAGGAGGATCAGCCACCGCAGAGGAGTGCACCAGAGGCAGAAGAGGCCCCTCTCCCAGATGGCCAGCCTCAGGAGGCCTCATCACCTCAGGAGGTGCCATGGTCTCCGGAGGGCGCCACCAGCACTGACGCGCCCAACCTCGATGAGCACCCAGTGTACTTCGTCAGCACGGTGTTGCGGGACGCGAGGGCACGGTACCCCTGCCTCAGAAGCTCCTCCTCGCGCTACTGGTGGCCTCGCGCAAGCTGCGGCACTATTTTCAGGGTCACCCCGTCAAGGTCGTCTCGTCATACCCCCTGGAGAGAGTGCTCAGGAGCCCTAACTCAGCTGGAAGGGTCACTGAGTGGAACATAGAACTGCAAGCGTTTCAGCTCGAATTCAGCACAACCAGAGTCATCAAGGGAGCAGCATTAGCGGATTTTGTGGCAGAATGGACGGAGGCACCAGGCCTCAAGGCCGACGAGGATCGGTCCCTCTCCCCGGGAAGCGAGGCGCCAGAAGGCTGGGTCATGTACTTCGATGGGGCATTCTCCAGGCATGGCGCTAGGGCTGGGGCGGTGCTTATATCGCCCACTCAGGACAAGCTCTACTACGCTGTACAGCTCTATTTCCAGCAAGGTGAAAAGGTCTCCAACAACATAGCGGAGTATGAAGGTTTAATAGCGGGCTTGAAGGCCGCAGCTACCCTGGGGGTGAAACGCCTCACCATCAAGGGCGATTCGCAGCTCCTTGTCAATTTCTCCAACAAGGTGTACGAGCCGAAAGATGAGCACATGGAAGCCTACCTTGCGGAGGTTCGCAGGATGGAGAAGCAGTTCTGGGGGTTGGAGTTGCAGCATGTGCCCCGTGGCACCAATCAGGAGGCCAACGACATCGCCCAACGGGCATCCAGGCGGTTACCTCAGGAGCCTGGCGTCTTCGAGGAGCGGCTCTTCAAGCCCTCAGCCCTGCCGTCATTGTCAAACACGGCTCAGCCTCGGGAGGAGCTCCCCCAGCCACCTGCCTCAGGAGCCCCGGTCTGTGGCCCGGCCTCAGGAGCACGCCTGCTCCTGATGATGGAACCTCAGGAGGGGTGCTGGATCACGGAGCTCTGGAGTTACTTAACACAAGGGACCCTGCCGGAGAAGGAGGAGGAAGTGGAGCGTGTGGCACGGCAGGCCACGGCATACTGCATCAAGGATGGAGAGCTCTACCGGAAGCGACCAAACGATGTATCCCTGCGCTGCATCTCCAGGGAGCAAGGAAAGGAACTGCCGGAAGATATACACGGCGGAGACTATGGACATCATTCGTCATCACGGACCCTCGTCGGCAAGGCGTTCCGCAGTGGGTTTTATTGGCCCACCGCACTCAATGACGTCGTCGAACTGGTGAAAGCTTGTGAGGCCTGCCAGTTCCACGCCAAGCAGATCCATCAGCCGGCAGGAGGCCTGCAGACTATACCCCTTTCGTGGCCATTCGCAGTCTGGGGGCTGGACATCCTGGGCCCGTTTCCTCGGGCGCCAGGAGGCTACCGCTACCTCTACGTCGCCGTGGACAAGTTCACCAAGTGGGCTGAAGTAGAGGCTGTCCGCGCCATCCCCGCGGGTTCCGCGGTCAAGTTCATCAGGGGCATCGTGAGCCGGTTCGGGGTGCCGAACCGCATCATCACAGACAACGGTTTGCAGTTCACCAGTAACCTCTTCAAAACATACTGTGCTAACCTTGGAACGCAGATATGCTACGCTTCGGTGGCGCACCCCCGAAGCAACGGCCAGACCGAGCGAGCCAACGCAGAGGTCCTGAGGGGCCTCAAGACCAGGACGTTCAAGAAGAAGCTGGAGGCCTGCGGCAGAGGTTGGTACGACGAGATTCAGTCCGTGTTGTGGTCCATCCGCACAACCGCGACCAAGCCGACTAGAGAGACCCCATTCTTCCTGGTCTACGGAGCCTAAGCGGTCCTCCCTCATGAGGTCAGATGTCGCTCCACGTGGGTCCTGGCGCTCGACGAGGCGCAGCAGGACGCCATGCGGGGGATGGACCTCGTGCTGGGGGAGGAACGTCGCCGAGAAGCCGCGCTGCGAGCGGCGAGGTACCAACAAGCGCTGCGACGATATCACTGCCGCAACATCCGCCCCAGAACTCTCGAGGTAGGAGACCTCGTGCTCAGGCGGGTTCTCTCCAGGGAGGGACTGCACAAGCTCTCTCCCATGTGGGAGGGCCCGTTCAAGGTTGTTCATGTTTCCAGGCCCGGCTCCGCGCGCTTGGAGACTCAGGAGGGGGTGCCGGTCCAGAACGCATGGAACATCCAGCACCTCCGGAGGTTCTACCCCTAAAAAGGCCCAGAGCCTATGAAGAAGGCGAATGGCTGTGAAGATTATCCTTTTTGGAAAAGGCCCGGAGCCTGTGAAGAAGGCGAATGCCTGTGAAGCTGTCGCGTTTTGGAAAAGGCCCAGAGCCTGTGAAGAAGGCGAATGCCTGTGAAGCTGTCGCATTTTGGAAAAGGCCCAGAGCCTGTGAAGAAGGCGAATGCCTGTGAAGCTGTCGCGTTTTGGAAAAGTCCCGGAGCCTGTGAAGAGGGCAAATGCCCGTGAAGCCTGCTTCCCCCAAGAAAGACCCGGAGCCTGTGAAGAAGGCCAACGCCTGTGAAGCTCGCGGCCCGTGACACTCTCACGTAATAATGAGTTGGGGCTGTACATGCCCCGGAGTCTCAGGAGCGCCGGCCTCAGGCCCTGGGGCTCCCTCCCACGCCCAGTGGCAGCACTTAGCTCCGCGTTGGTGAGAAGACGTCGAAGACTAGATTAGGTGCCGGACGCGGCTTTTTCATTTGCTTTCCGCAGTTGGCTTGTTCATTCTCATTCGAAGTTTTACTGAAGCTGTTGCCGTCTTTGGCTTGTGGTTCTTCGACTTTTCACTTTCCTGCCTCGATTTCTCTTATGCAAGGCCTCGCGAAGGGGGCAGCCGAGCGCCCTTGCGAGTGTTCCTGTCCTAGTCGTTCAAAGGTTTCGCGACCTGGGTCCATTACAGGAGCACCCCTCCAGTCCGTGCCCCACGGGCACCGCGACACAAACACAGGGCCTGGGTCGGTCGCCCCCCCACGGCTGGGGCCGGGAACTATCCACGCGCGGGCACGTAGCCGGAAGGCACGATAACGGAAGCAAAGCGATGATTAACAGCAATAACCCAAACACGCCCCCGTGGGGCTCCACGCTACTGTCTTTTTACGCAGGAAAAAGGAAAAGAAAGAGCAAATCAGGCGCAACTCGCCTCACACCAGCCTACAGGGAAGACTCGAGCTGCCTCCGGGGCTCAGGCAGACTCCCTCTCGCGCTTCACCAAGGCGCGACGGTGGGCAGACACGCTACCACCTCCCAAGCAGGTATGACGGCGTGGAGGCTGACCGCGGCCACCGCTAGAAGAGTCGCTGCTTGAAGAAGAACCGGTGAAGCTTGGGGAACCCTGAGCGCCGCCAATCACGCGAGCGCTGTCCTCTCCATCATCGCCGGGGCTGGGTTCCCGGCCGCGGTCGTCGTCCTCAGGGCAGCACCCTGCGTGGCGACCATCTTCCCCAAACACCCTCACGTAGAGGGTGGCATCGCCGTCAAACTTGAAGTGCAAGGTGCACCGACGGCTCAGGCCACGCGCGCGGGCAAACGTCTGCCAACTGCGGGTCAAGGGCAGGCACCCGGCTGCGGAGACCTCCAGTGAAGCCCATGAGGCCCGGCTGCAGCAGCCGTCTGCCTGAAGCCAGAGGCCGCCCGGAGCTCGCCGAGGAGGAAGCGAGGAAGTTGAAGCCGGGTGCTAGTCGGCTCCGCCGACCACACAACGAACTCCGGCAGCACCTCTGCAGCACAAAAGCACGGCCTAGGGGAACGCGCGACCGAAGCGCGCCCCCCGGCTGCTGCAGTCCACCCGTCACCGTGCTGGAAATCGTCTCCACGGCCGCGGGGAGCTGCCGTGGTGGCCACAGGATGTTTGCGAGGGCGCCCTCGGCCGCGCTTGGGCGGGGGAGAGGCAGGCTCAACCTGGCGAGCCTTCCCCTTCTCTGCGGCCGAGAACCTCCTCGACGGGGCCATGAAGAAGAAGGAGAAGCGAGGGGGGATGAACTAGAAGGGCGCGCGCCGATACGTACTTATAGTCAGCGAGGGCCAACCGTCGGCCCCCACGATCGCAGGTAATCATGACCCGCTTTGCATGCAGGGACTTGTCCAATCCGCGCAGTTGCTGAGGCGCCGTGGGGAAGTGGAGACGCCCACGTCCAATCAACCGCCACGCGGCGCCCAAGGCCGCAGGCTGTTAGGGCCCGCGGCGCTTCGCTCTTGTCCTTTCGCCTCCCTGCACGGCCAAGTCCGGGCGCGCCTTGGGCCCGGGGGCTACTGTCGGTGTTCTGGGAATGGGGGTCCCCAGACTTGCCTGCCTGCGGCATGGCTCAAGGAGGGGCCCGGCCCGGCCCATCTTCATCAACACAGACCCAAGACCCTCGCGAGGGGTCAAGCCTCGCGGGGCGGACGACACGGAGCTTCCTCAGGCACGGCCTCATCAGGCTGGCTCGTGAGGAGGCGGAGAGATCAAGGCGGGGTACCTCACGAGGTGCCCGTGACGCAAGCCAGGACGACCAAGGGTGCCAGGTGGGCGCCAGCCCGCGTAGTGTCCTCCTTTCCTCTTTGGTGCAAAGGGAGCATGCGCAGGCGAGAGCATCAAGCAAAGGCACCCGTTTCGGTGCAACGAGACCAAGACCGGCCCAACGGCAGGAAGGAAGTCATTGTGGAGCCCAAGCCAGCGTCACCGCCAGAGCCTTTGGCAGGCGAGGACCAGCTTTAGTCAGGATAAGTGTACCAGATGTTCCCCTTCAAAATGGCCAATTGTTGGCGCCCTTCCCGCTCAATTTTTGGGAAGAGGCCCAGGGCCTTTGCCTATAAATAGGACTAGCCACCCACAGGGTAGAGGAGATCGGATCGAAATCGGAGAGAGAATCGAGAAGAGAGGGAGAGAGAGAAGGGTGATTGAACTCCTCCCAGCAGTTCATCGCCCCAGCCAAGAACAGACCCTCGCGAGGCTGTTCTTCCTTGTATTGCTCATCATCATCAGCCCAAGAGGCAATCCACCACACCACACACTGGAGTAGGGTATTACACCACAACGGTGGCCCGAACCAGTATAAACTCCGTGTCTCTTGTGTTGTTCTATCCATAGCTTAGATCTTAGCGCGGCGGTGGGCCGCGGGTAGGTAGAAGGCGAAATCTCTGCGTGCACCCCAGTGTTCGAACCTCAAGGGTCTACCGGAACCCGAAATCCGACAGCAAGTCCTTCGCCGGTTTAGCCCGAGGCAAGGCATGTTTTCGTAGGTGTCGTCCATGGATCAGGGCATGAGGACGGACCGGTGTCCGAAGGAGAAACCGTAGTATGCTCTGATGACGAGTCTTTTGGAGAAACCGAATCGCTTTACCAGTTGCAGGACGACCGGATTGAGGGAGGATCCGAGGGCAACAGTATTCCGGATTCCCCTGGTCTGCCAAACCGGGTCGCCATCTTCATGGCCAGCACACAATCGGCGCCTCATTCATCTACCGCCGCAGCAATGCTCTCCGGTTCAACAACGGCCACACCAGCAGGGGAAGGAAGCTCGGCGCCACCTCCGGCCCAAGTCTTATCTGATTTGTTCGACGCTCTGGCAACATTGATGACCGCGGAGGTAGACGCAGCAGCCAGGGATCAGCACGATGCGGAGATCACAAAAGTGAAAGATCAGATAGCCCAAGCCAAGGCGGACCTGGCAGCAGAGAACGCCAGGATGGCTACGGAGCGGGCCGAGTTGGAAGCACAGGCTTACTGGATTAGACTGGATCAGAATGCTTCAGAGGAAGTCATGAGAAGAAGGTACCGATCACGTCTACCATCGGTTTATGAGCCGCATAATCTTTTCAACACGCCAGGCGCAGGAGCTGGTAACCAACCCACACTAAACCGGGCGGGGGCGCCGGGAGCAGGAGCGCCGGTTCAGCCGCGCACGACGGACCTGCCTCGCCGGAACAACATTGTACCATCAACGCCACCCGGGCATTATTCCAACCTGTTGGACAACATTGTGGCCGCTGCATCACGCTTGGCGGCCCTCCCAACTGACGGCGAGTCACCAGTGGCAGTGGAAGCACGTCGGGCCAGGGATCTCCATCAGAGAGCACTAAATTAACAGCAAGCATATTCACACAGCCGTGAGAGGATTCACTGCACTCCCCGCCCAAGCCGGAGTTATAGCAGGCACGTGGAAGACGAACCGGCCATGTCCAGTAGTGCACGCCGCCGAAATTCTCCATGAGGGAACAACCCGGCTGGGGGAGGTGCTAATGCACAAGATGTTGTGGATCATGGCCGCGCACGTCGAGAGGCCGAGTTGACAGCTCGACATGAGGCATGACAGCATACTCCGGTTCACCCCACTGCCTCCGTGGAGCCAGGGGCGATGTTCAGTTCCTTAGGGGTACCGTGTTTATCTCCTGCTTTGCATAATGTGGGACTACCCAAGGATTTCAAGGGACCTCGTAAGGTACCAAATTATACTGCCAATTTGCAGCCAGAGGCATGGGTGGAGAGCTATGAGATGGCAATGGAGATGTTAGATGTGGATGAGGCGGTGTGTGCTAAATATTTCACCATGATGTTGGAAGGAACAGGTCGCACTTGGTTTCAGCTATCCTATTACATGATGCTGTAAAGCGGCTCAACAGTGCCATTGTTTTTCACGGTAGCCATATAAACCGGCGACCGGATCAGGACTCTTCATCACGACGGTTTGACGGTTGCGGATCAGTTGGTGTACGCACTTCTTCATCCCTCCCAAGCCGCTGGAAATCAGCCGTTGACCAATCGATTCCGGTTAAAGCTCGGAATACTACTTCTTCATGGATAAGATCAGAAGGGTTAATGTCAAGGGCATAAGTGTGCTTACAAATCGGAGGCACAAGTTCTTCGACTTCATGGATCTCGGCCGGCTGTCTTTTCCCTTCTGCATCATAAAACGGTTGAAAATAGGACAAATCGGTGTCTTCAGCTAATTTGCTGGCCGCTGGCCGCATCTGTTTGGTCAACCGCCAAAGATCATCATTGTCAAAGTTTGAACCGTCTTCTTTAATGCCTGGATACCCTTTAATGATATCCTCCGCTTCAAGATCTGGAATCCAGGCCTTGGCTCGAATAAGGGCAGTTAATGCTCCGGCTCTTGCAGCGGCTCTTTTCAACTCGGCAATACACGCCGATAACATGCCCAACTTCTCAAGGGTTTCCTTAATCAACGTTGGCGCCGGTTTGTTATAAGCTGTTGTACTAATGGCTCGCTGAGATCCAGAGTATAGCTGCTCAACCAATGTGTATGCTGCTTTGAGCTTCATCCACATATCTGCACCAAGATGAGTAATCCGAGTTCCTGCCAAAGATTTTTTCAACATCGTGGTCAGTTTTAAGATTCATTGACTGATGCAATATACATAAGCAGATACTTACCAAAGATAGCAGAGGTTATAGAATTCATTTGGCGCTTCAAACCGGCTAGTTCTTCAGCCACCGGTTTCAGGGCTTCCTCGGCATCTACGGCTCTTTTGGTCAAACCGGCTTTTCGGTTTCCCATGCAACACAATCTTGATTGAAGGATTCTTTCAATTTTTCCATTCCGGCCAGATCCTGGGTCAGCTCCTCTTTGGCTTTTGCAGCTTCTGCTTGTTGCGACTTCACATTTTCTTGCAAGTTAGAGTTTTTAGCATCTTTGCTTCTCAGCCTACAACATTGAAGATATCTTCAACAAAACAACATATATATGCACTAAGTATAAAGCATATAACAAGTTATCCACTTCATACTTGGGGGCTAATGTTTATTTGCTCTCAAATACTACCTTCTATGCAAGTCTCCAGAACAATGCAAGCATTGTCCTTGACACTTGGGGGCTAATGTACGTTTGTTCTAAACTGGCGGTGTGGATTAAAAACCGGATTAACTTGCCAAGTTAAACCGGCCTTTGGGGGCTATGCTACAGAATGTTATCTCATTTTTCAAACATGAGTTTTATCTATGATTGAAGACACGCCTTGGCAAGGATTAATGATGGGATGCTTAAAGTGTTACAAAGACCCGGTTTATGATTGACAATCATAAAACGGCTCTTGGGGGCTACTTGGAATAGTATTTCAGCTATAAATCAATGTGCAAGGGAGAAGAATTTACCTCATATCGTTCTTTCATCAAATTCACCAAACCGGCTTCATAATCCCGGTTTGAGTGCAGACGGTTCAAGAAGCCGGAATGAAGCTCATCAGCGTTAAGATGAGCATAGTTTGATAAGTCGTTGCTCCATTTACCTTTATCCCTAGCAATTTGCTCTTCTTCGGCACTATGCTGAGCCAAAATGACGGGATGATCAGGAGAACTATGGCCTGCTCCAGTAATAATAACGTCATCGCCTTGGCCTTCAGGATTTTGGGCGGATGATGATGGAATTTCAGTGTCTTTCATTGGATTAGCCCGGTTTGGTTCGGCCAGTTCAGCATCAGGGGCGGCAGGCTCAGCATCTGTGGGTTCGTTAGTATGTTGGCCGTCAAGGGGCGGATCATCAAACATTGTTTCAGGATGGAGGCCTTCTGGTTCACCTGTTTGCTCCGGTTCTACTCTTGGTTCTTCTTCTTCAGCAACAAGGTCTTCTGGCGGATTGGTGACCCGAGCTTTCTTGCTGGGTTTTGGCCCTGCAAACAGAAAAAAAAGGGTTAACATCCTGTTCAAAAGATGTAGGGCGCATTGAAAGGAAAGGTTTTTCATAACTCACCCAGCCACGGTTTTCAAAGGGGGGAGTTGAGTTGCTGTCGATTCACCAGAAGAGGAAGGAGGTGTCACCTGATAATTTGAATCGGACGGATTAAGAGGCTGTCTGAAATAACCTGCCTTGGGGTAAGAATGGTTAGAAGTAGGAGAGACCTCAGACCGACGCTTCCGAACCGGAGTATCAGGTAAACCGGTAGAGGTGACCTGTTGGCCACTGTGCCGAGTTGTCCGGCGAGCCTCATGCTGTTGAGTCTTCAAAATAAATGTTGGATCCAAGTAAGCAAGAGGATGAGAAAAGCTTACTTTCCGGATTGTTTGGCGAGGTTTTTGTGTTGGCATAGAGTCTGAACTGGAGGAAAGGGTAATTACCTCTACGTCCTCAGCCTGACTAGCTTCGGCCTCCTCCTGAGGAAGATCATTGTTAACAAGATGCATAAAAAGAGAGCCAAGTGAGTCAAGTTCTACCTCAGCTTCTGGGTCATCAGTATCATCATCAAGCTCCATATTAATCCGGTCAGCCATTTTCCGCTTTGACATCCGTTTTATGGCTTTGGTCTTCGGGCGGGTTGGCTTGGCCACTTTGTCTCCAGTTGGCTTTGCCGCTTTCTCTATGGATTTCCATTTCCAGAAGGGGTCATCACCCTATACATATAAAGAAGAAGGGTTATAGCTTGTATAAGTCAAAGATATTAGAGATGAAGAGGAAGTGTAATGCTTACAGCAGGCGGTTTGTTCTTGGTGTAGAAGGGACTCAAGCCGGTTTGACTACAGACCAATTCCGATTCATTCAGAATCTTCTTTACACCTTCAGTAACTTCTTCCTCAGATAATTGGATGTTGCAGTGGCGTTGAGGATCGTCAACCTCACCGGTATATTCGCACATTAAACCGGGACGCCGGCTCAGCGACAAGATACTCCAGGATATCCAACATCGTACAAAATCCACACCTGTTAAACCATTTGCCATGAAGGCCCGGAGCTTGGCGATTTGAGGAGCATATTTTGCCCTTTCTGAGGAGCTCAGGCGTTGTGGCATTGGGTGAGTATTGGATAATCTATGATCTCGGAAGCCGGGGAGGGGATTCTCATCTTTAGGCGAAGTGTCTCTACAATAGAACCATGTTTGGTTCCATTCCTTTGGGTGGCTATGGTGTTTGGCATGAGGAAATTCCACTTCTTTCCGCTTTTGAACCGAAACACCACCAAGCTCTGTATTTGGGCCATTCACAAACTCCGTGCGCCGGTTTAAGTGAAAGAAATCCCAGAACAATTCTGCAGTTGGTTCTTCCTGTAAATAGGCTTCACAGAAGACTTGGAAATTGCATAAGTTGGAGACTGAATTGGGACCAATATCTTGTGGATGCAGTTGGAAGCTGGCAAGCACATCTCGATAAAATTTTGACCCCGGCGGTTTGAAACCACGGCCTATATGGTCAACAAAGATTACCACTTCGCCTTGTCTTGGGGTTGGAGGATTCTCAGTTCTTGGAACTCGCCATTTGATCTCAGTTTTCTTAGGCAGAGAGCCGATGCTAACCATCTCATCCAATTGAGCCTCAGTAACCTGGGAACGAGCCCAGTTGCAGGCAGTGAATTGTTTGGCCATTGCAAAGCGAACAAACTGAAAATGAAAGGCCGGTTTATAAATTATGCATGATCATACACAAGAGACAAGGGAGTAAGAAACGTACTGATATAATAAATAGTACAACCCGGAGACTAGTATAATGAGAAAGAAGGTAATGCTAGCGCAGGATTGATCAGACACTGTTAAACCGGAGCATAATTATGAAGGTAACATGCTCTTCCGGTTTATCAGAGGGCTAATGGCATAGACTATTTATCCAATGTCAAATCGCTTATATTGGTGCGAGGAGAAACAGATCTCACAGTGATGTATAAAACTTTCGGATCTAGAGATAAGACAGAAAAGCAAAAATAATTGGATCTTGAAGGGGTGCAGAACTGAAGCAATTTTTGACAGACAGATCAGTTCTTTGCGCATAAAGATTTGTGAAGATCATGGTAGGTAAGCTACGGTAAGAGATGTATCAAGCATGAAGTGTCCATCTATGAAAGGAAGAACATGGAAGCATAGCACTGATGAACTTCGGAAGAACTGCGAGGAATAACGAAACCCTAGAACAGATCTATGGTGAAAAAAGCAGAGAACTTACCGGAGCTAGTGAGGAAGCGGAAGGGCGCCGCAGTTCTCTGGAGCGTTCAGGGCGATGCAGCGGCCGAGGTCGGAGCAGAAACGACGGTCGACGGTGGCGGCGGAGTTCCAGAGGCTGAGCGGTGCGAGGAAGACGATGCGAAGAGGCACGGGGGGAAATGGTGAAAATGACCCCTCGATCCTATTTATAAGACGAAGTGGAAAAATGGCAAGTGCGGGAATTGAGGAGTCCAAAAAATGGATAAGTTAATAAAGGTGTCGCCTCGATAACTGGATGTATATTAAATGAAGGAAATCTCCGATATCAACGGATGGATGACGTCAAGACGGTTTATCGTAATTTTGAAGTATGATGTCACGGTGGTTTACAAGATCAAAAATGAAGACAAGAGAGAAGATTTTTTCTAAAGTGTGGAAGATTGACATGAACAAGTTCAAACCAATCTGGGGCCTAATGTTGGGGATATTACTACTGGAGGTAAACCGGCCTTGGGTAGCCGGGTTGACTCTTTGAAGATTAGAAGCCCATGAGGATGTAAAGATGCTAGCGCTTTACGGAGGGCCCAAACGCGAGTTACAGTATGTAAATGTAAACCGGCCCAGTCATGTAACTTGTATAGTAAGATAGAAAGAGAGAGGCCGAACCGGATACGTTTATAAACCGGCTTCGGGACTCTGTAGCCCGGCGGGCGTCAACCTATGTATATAAAGGGATGACCCGGCCGCGGTTTAGGGACAGACAACAACAACTCGAAAGCCAGACAAAGCGGATTCACTCCCTGGCCTTCGAAACCCTAGCAATACCAATCACAACTAGACGTAGGCTTTTACCTTCATCAAAGGGGCCGAACTAGTATAAACTCCCGTGTCCCCTTGTCCGGTTTAACCCCTTTAAGCTAACCCGTTGCGATGGCTCCACAACTAAGTACTTTCACGAGGACATCTGCCGTGACAAACCCATGACAGGTACGGTGGTGTGTGATGTGTTTAAATCCAAAATGCACAACTCCGATGGGCCACCAACTACATTACGAATCAAACACCGTACCCGACTCCAAGCCTGGTTAAATACGTATGATGTCTGTTTCCCAACTTCGAGGCAGGGATGGGGGGGTCGTCCCATGCATGTGCTCAAACTTTATTTGGTCTAGCATGGGACACATCTGTATATATTTATACATCTATACACCTATATAGTGTGCAAATAACTTTGAAAGTTGGTCGTTGGATGAAGCCAATCCCACGGCACAGAGATGCCAAATCCGAGCACTACTGGCCGTTGGATATCATCTACATTCCACCATATTCTGCCACATGTACAATCTAGAAGACTCCATGGTTGAACTTAAGCATAATGCACAAACCTCAGAACACAAGCACTTCTCCTTTCTTCTCTAGAATCTTCCATATCTTAGTTGTCCAAACTTTTTTTTCTAAATGAATTGTCACTTTTTATTTTTACCTTTACAATGAAAAATTCAATGCATCTTAAAATAGATTTTTTACGACAACAGGCATGGAAAGTAAACTAACTAAAAGATACAACTAATTTTTTTGTTTTTCTTAAGGTTTATCAAACACACAAGAAGAAAGCATAAAGGGAATACTCTAGCATGGATATTACAGTGAAGAAGTATGGAGCACCGACAACTAGCATGAGTGTGTGAACATGAATGTAATGGTGGGTGAGAGATACGTACTCTCCCAAGCTTAGGCTTGGCCTAAAGTTGGTCTATGGCCACGGCTGGCCTGGCGATATCCAAAGTATAGCTGGGGTCGTACTGAGATGCAGCGGCAATTGCCTGATGAGCTGCAGCTTGGAGGCGAGCTGTCTCCGCCCTCCTCCTCGTACTCGTCGCCTCTCCCTGGTTATAACATATCCCCTTTGCCCTGAAAGTCAAGAAGTTAGGAGCAGGGAGAGTGACGTGATAGGTTGCGTTGTCTTTAGATGTTCGGTAACTATGAGAACTGATCATTCCTTTCAACAAACTGATGACGAACCATAGCATGTAATCTAGATAAGAAGGAGGCAACTCACTAATCATCTCCACGAATGGGTATCTCAAGAAAGTTAGCTATACGAGTTGCATAAATTCCACCAAAGAAATCTTCCATGAATAACGATTATTATGCAACCTGCATGCACAATAGCCCCAAGTTCATTGTTTATCTCCTAAAACAGCGCTCCTGAAGAACGCTAAGATCGGTACACCACATGTGACAAGCCTCATCTTTACCATTTATGCATCTACTATGAAGAGAGCAAAATAATGTATAGCACGAAAATGAATGCTCCCTATGGTGGCTTGTGTTACATCTCTAGATTTCTCCACTATAATACTAGTAAGAAAATCTCTAAATTCAGATATGCGAGGTTCACTAACATCACCCCACTGTGGGAGTTCACAAGGAGTGTTAAAATATTCTAAGTCCATGGTCTAAGATTTATCATAAAGATCAAACATGACAGTTTGAGAATTGCGTGATGATGAAAATTTAAACCTTCTCATGAATGAATTAGTTAAATAGAGGTATTGATGGCACTTATCTGCCTCGAAGCTCTCCAAATCAGCATTACGCACATATGCATCAAATTCCTCCTTGATTCCTGCTCGAACCATGAAGTCCTCTGACGGCCATTCACAAGGTCGCACTTGAGTGTCTCTTGGTGGTTCCTCATCTGCATCGCGTATTGCGGGCCTGGGTCCTTGCTTCCTTGAAGAACCACCTTGGTACATTTTCCTAAACATATTTCTTCCTCTGAAAAATTTCTGAAATTTTTATTAACTTCAAAATAAAAGTGAACCAAACTCAACAAAATTGATAGCAACTACTCCTACAAGTGCCTAGAGGCAATATCACGCATTAAAACTACTTTTGACCATATAAATTTGACATGCAAGCTCAAGAACAGGGTCACCTAAGCAGTAAAAATTTGCAGTGAATAAAGCACTAGAACAAAAACTAATTGGACCATTGGAGGAGTCACATACCAAAGAACAATCCCCCAAAGCAGTTTTCTGAATGGAGCTTTGAGCTAGGAGATCGAAAATGGCAGCAAGATGAGCTTGAACTCAGGTTTGAGCTGGTTGGTGATTTTTGTGGGAGGAAGAAGGAGTGTGTGGTAGCTGGAATAAGTGGAGGGGACCCACGTGGGGTCCACAAGGTAGGGGCGCGCCCTCCAACCTCGTGGGCATGTGGCTGCTCCCCCTGCTGTGTTTTCAGTGCCAGATATTCTCAAATATTCTAGAAAAAATCATATTTAAATTTCAAGGCATTTCGGAGAACTTTTATTTTCGGGACATTTTTTATTACACAGATAATTTAGAAAATAGAGAAAAAAAATACTAATTTTGCTTTATTTAATCTAAATAACAGAAAGTAAAACATACTTACAGAGAGTTGTGCTTTCTAAATTCATCCATCTCATGCTCATCAAAAGTTATCCATTAACAAGGTTGATCAATTCTTATTAACAAACTTCTTCCGAATGGCATGAAACCGGAGAATTTTTGAATAATACTAGGTTACCACAACGGGGATATGCATGTCCCCAACAATAAGAATATCATATTTCTTTTTTACAGTAGGAAGATGGAATTCAAAACCTCCAATACTAATAGTTGAAATTTTTCCAATAGAATTGATACTATGAACTTGAGGTTGTTTCTTCAGAAAGTGTACCGTATGCTCATCACCATTAACATGAAAAGTCACATTGCCTTTGTTGCAATCAATAACAGGCCATGCAGTGTTCAAAAAGGGTCTACCAAGGATGATCGACATACTGTCGTCCTCGGGAATATCAAGAATAACAAAGTCCGTTAAGATAGTAACATTTGCAACCACAACAGGAACATCCTCACAAATACCGATGGGTATAGCAGTTGATTTATCACCCATTTGCAAAGAGATTTCAGGAGTTGTCAACTTATTCAATTCAAGTCTACGATACAAAGAGAAAGGCATAACACTAACACCGGCTCCAAGATCACATAAAGCAGTTTTAACATAATTTCTTTTAATGGAGCAGGGTATAGTTGGTACTCGTGTATCTCAAGCTTCTTTGGTATTCCACCCTCAAAAGTATAATTAGCAAAACATGGTGAAAATTTCAGCTTCAGGTACCTTTGTTTTATTAGTAATAGTATCTTTCATATACTTAGCATAAGGAGGCGTTTTAAGCATGTCAGTCAAACACATACGCAAAAAGATAGGTCTAATCATTTCAACAAAGCACTCAAAATCCTCATCATCCCTTTTCTTGGATGGTTTAGGAGGAAAGGGCATGGGTTTCTGAACCCATGCTTCTCTTTCTTTACCATGTTTCCTAGCAACTAAGTCTCTCTTATCATAATGTTGATTCTTTGATTGTGGGTTATCAAGATCAACAGCAGGTTCAATCTCTACATCATTATCAATACTAGGTTGAGCATCAACATGAACATTATTATTAACATTATCACTAGGTTCATGTTCATCACTAGATTGTGTCTCGGCATTAGGAATAGAAATATCATTAGGATTCTCATGTGTGTCTACCACAGCTTCACTAGAATGCAAAGTCCTATAAGGTTTCTTTTTCTTTTTATTAGAAGGACTAGATGCATCAGTATTAATTCTCTGAGAATCTTGCTCAACTCTCTTAGGATGGCCTTCAGGATACAAAGGTTCGTGGGTCATTTTACCACATCTAGTCATAACCCTAACAACATTATCATTATTCTTACTATTCAACTCATTAAGCAAGTCATCTTGTGCCCTAAGTACTTGTTCTACTTGAGTTGTAACCATGGAAGCATGTTTACTAATAAGCTTAAGACCATTAACAGTTCTACTCATATAATCACCCAAGTGGTAAAGCATGTAAGCATTACATTTCAATTGTCTACTAACATAAGCATTGAAATTTTCTTGTTTAACAATAAAATTATCAAACTCATCCAAGCATTGACTAGCAGACTTATTATGAGGAATATCACCTTCATCAAATCTATGGAGAGAGTTTACCTCTACTACCTGTGTCGGGTTATCAAGACATGTATTTCTTCAATAGGCGGTAGATTCTTAACATCTTCAGCTTTAATACCTTTTTCTTTCATAGATTTCTTTGCCTCTTGCATATCTTCAGGATTGAGAAATAGAATACCCCTTTTCTTCGGGGTTGGATTAGGAGATGGTTTAGGAAGTGTCCAATCATTATCATTATTGAATATATTATTCAATAGCAATTCATCTTGCTCAACAGTTCGTTCCCTGAAAACACAACCAGCACAACTATCCAGGTGGTCTCTGGAAGCATCAATTAGTCCATTATAAAAGATATCAAGTATCACATTTTTCTTAAGAGGATGATCAGGCAAAGCATTAAGTAATTGGAGAAGCCTCCCCTAAGCTTGTGGGAGACTCTCTTCTTCAATTTGCCCAAAGTTAAATATTTTCCTTAGGGCAGCCTGTTTCTTATGAGTAGGGAAGTATTTTTCAGTGAAGTAGTAAATCATATCCTGGGGAATACGCACACAACCAGGAGCAAGAGAATTAAACCATATCTTAGCATCACCCTTTACTGAGAAAGGAAACAACTTAAGAATATAGTAATAGCGATTTTTTTTCCTCATGAGAAAATAAGTTAGCTATATCATTCAATTTAGTAAGATGTGCCACAACAATTTCAGATTCATAACCATAGAAAGGATCAGATTCTACCAAAGTAATTAACTGAGGATCGATAGGGAATTCATAATCCTTATCAGTAACAAAGATAGGTGAAGTAGCAATCATAGGGTCATATTGCATTCTAGCATTCAAAGACTTTTCTTTTAGCTTAGCTAACAGTTTCTTAAGATCATCTCTATCATTACAAGCAACAAAATCTCTAGCAGTTTCCTCATCCATAATTAACCCTCAGGTACAACAGGCAATTCATATCTAGGGGGATAATCATAATCTTTAGTTTCAATAATATCATCAGTTTCAGTAATTTTATTCTCTCTAACCCTAGCAAGTTGTTCATCAAGAAATTCACCAAGTGGCACAGTATTATCAAGCAGAGAAGTAGTTTCATCATAAGCATCATGCATAGAAGAAGTGGCATCATCAATAACATGAGACATATCGGAATCAATAGTAGGTGTAGGTGTCGCAAGTTTACTCAACACACAAGGTGAATCAAGTGCAGAGCTAGATGGAAGTTCCTTACCTCCCCTCGTAGTTGATGGAAAAATCTTGGCTCTTTGATCTTCAAATTCCTCATAGTGATCAACAGATATAAAACCCGAGTGACTCAGAGAATAGAGCTATGCTCCCCGGCAATGGCGCTAGAAAAAGGTATTGATAACCCACAAGTATAGGGGATCGCAACAATTTTCGAGGGTAGAGTATTCAACCCAAATTTATTGATTCGACACAAGGGGAGCCAAAGAATATTCTCAAGTATTAGCAGCTGAGTTGTCAATTCAACCACACCTGAAAGACTTAATATCTGCAGCAAAATATTTAGTAGCAAAGTAGTATGGAAGTAACGGTAACAGTGGCAAAAGTAACAGTAGTAGTTTTGTAGCAATCAGAACAGTGGCAACAGAAAAGTAACTGAGCAAAGATCAATATGAAACAAGCTCATAGGCAATTGATCAATGATGGATAATTATGTCGGATGGCATTCATCATGCAACAGTTATAACACAGGGTGACACAGAACTAGCTCCAATTCATCAATATAATGTAGGCATGTATTCCGAATATAGTCATATGTGCTTATGAAAAAGAACTTGCATGGCATCTTTTGTCCTACTCTCTCGTGGTAGCGGGGTCCTATTGGAAACTAAGGGATATTAAGGCCTCCTTTTAATAGAGTACTGGACCAAAGCATTAGCACTTAGTGAATACATGAACTCCTCAAACTACGGTCATCACCGGGAAGTGTCCCGACTATTTTAACTCCAGGGTTGCCGGATCATAACACGTAGTAGGTTACTATAACTTGCAAGATAGGATCATGAACACAAATATATTCATGAAAACATAATAGGTTCAGATCTGAAATCATGGGACTCGGAACTTAGTGACAAGCATTAAGCATAGCAAAGTCGTAGCAAAGTCATAGCGTTATATCGACTAGAGGGGGGGGTGAATAGGCGATTTTTATGAAAGTCTTCAGTGAAGTTATGAAGACAAACGATAGAAATAAACCTATTACCCTGCAGCGGAATGTAGACTACACTAGGCAAGTCATAGTCAAGTATTCAATAGAGTGAAAGCACAATGACTAATAGCAGCAATGTAGTAAGGATCAGGTAGGAAGATATTGTGAAGCCACACAGAACACGCAGTCACTCAGTGAAGACAAAAAATAGTGCGAACATACAATGACTTCACAGGGAGTAACAGTAAGTAAAGGGAAGGGAAGATGAAACCAGTGACTCGCTGAAGACAATGATTTGTTGGACCGGTTAGGGGTCAGATCTTCATATACCACCTTTGACTTCAACGTCTTCATACATTTTTAGGGGTCATCTCTAGTAGGAAAAGCGAATCAATGAGGGACTTCTACCTGTGTTATCCAGCAATTCTCACAAACACATTAGTCCCTCAACTAGGTTTGTCGTCAATACTCCGAAACCAACTAGGGGTGGCACTAGATGCACTTACAATCTCCCCCTTTTTGGTGATTGATGACAAACTAGTTCAAGTTTTCAACGGGGAATATAATCTATGAAATTGTAAAGGATAAGGAATTGTCTTCATAAGTTGCAAGGGCTCCCCCTGAAGATGTGCATATAAGTAATTTGCTTTTGGAATGCAAATGCACATGGCAGGTTGTACTTGTGGAGATCCACTTCAACTTATGATGACAATCCACTATGCATGTGAAAGTATATGAAGATAATGACATGCGTAATGGAAAATGGACGTCTGCAGAATGATCTAAGTGCGGAATTTATCGTCACACATGCGGAATTTATCATTGCAACACAAGGTGGCAGATAAGTAGCAGACGACCATCGAGTTTAAGTGTTACAACTCAAAGAACCAAATGTAGCAAAACGAGAGTTGTAAGCACGAAGCAAAATATAAAGCACCCGCCCATATGGACCCACTTGATGACTATCAACCTCATATGCTTCTCCCCCTTTTGTCAGTAAGGACCAAAAAGGTTTGAAGACATAGAGCATCTACTCGTTCCCATGAGGAGTAGGTGAAGCAGCAGGGTCGTTGGTGGTGTTTGGCGGTGCTGAAGATCTTGGAGCAGAGTCGAAGCGTGCTGAAGGAGGTGGCGGTGAAGTAGCATCGTCTTCATCCTCGATCACTCTGGCATTCATAGTTGCAGCAGAGGAAGAGAACTCAGAGTCTTCAAGGGATGGAGTTCGTCACAGCACTGCCCTTCGAGGAGGTGTGGAGTCAAACTTGAATCGCTCAGTGAAGCCATCCTCTTGAAGATCATCTTCAGAACACATCAGCGTTAGCCCTTTCCATGTGCGGCGAGAGGTTTCATGGGCAACAAAAGCATTCTTGGTGGCAAGATTGCGAATGCGATTAACATCCACCAAGAGGCTTTGCATCTGATGCTTCAGCCAGTCATGATGCCTATCCTGTTTCTGATGAAGATCCATAAGAAGCTCTCGGTCGTTGAGAACACGAGTGCGCTTCTTGGGTCGTGGAGCAGTTGTACTGTCAGTGGCTTTAGTGAGAGCAGGATGCGGTGCACGTGTAGTGCGAGCCAAAGGATACACACGAGTTACGGCTTCCACGCCTTCAATGTTTTGAGTGAAACTTTGATGCTCTGCATTCTGAAGACTGAGAGGTTCCTTGGCAGGCTCAGGATAGATGGCTTCAATAGACATATCCACATCGGGCAAAAAGATCCGATGGTTGCGAGCCGAGGGCTGATATGAGATAGCGGAGTGAAGTTTGATCAGCCACATCACCCAAGGGGCGTAGAACTTCAAACCAAACAGATCAGAGCCAGATGCAGCAAGTTGGCGAATGAAGAAATCCTATGTATTGAAGAATTTTCCATGAAGAATGTAGAAGACCAAAGTCTTCATTGCACCTTCCAGCTTGGCATGGGGAGAATGTCCTTTGATTGGCCAGAGAGTTCACCTTATGATGTGATAAATGGTTCTTGGCAGATACTCAAGGTCTTCAACGAAGAACTCCGTGGGATAAGCAGCATCTTGGGGCAATGGCTTCATCATACTGAGCATCTGACTCATATTAGGTTCAGTCTTCTGAAAGATGCTCTCAATAGCTTCACTATGAAGCTGACAGCCATGCTCGTAGAGATCGCCAGGAATGGGCAAACTAGTGAGCTCAATGATGTCAAAGGCTTTGGCTTCGTGATGAACGTTTCCTGTCATCCACTCCAGGACCCAAGTCTTCGGATCTCTGCTATACCCGCAGATGTGAAGTGTGTCATAGAATTGGAGCAGCAACTCTTCATTCCAATGCTCTTGGTCAGTGACGAACGGCAGCAGTCCAACCTCTTTGAAGCAATCCAGAGCTTCTTCCAGACAGGGCAGACCAGCTATTGCTTCAATGTCAAGGCGCTTGTGTGGGAATATGCGACCTTGGTTGTAAAGAACGCATGAGTAATAGCTTCGCTGCAGATAACTCCAGAACTGATCAGATGATATTCTTTCCCTGGAGTAGGGGTTCCTGGAGCTGTTGAAGAATGTGTTGTCTGCTTGAAGCCATTGATATTGAAGGAGCTAGGTGCTGATGCAGGACCTGGGAACCTTGGCAATCTTGGGATTGGCTTCTGTACCTGAGGCCTGTGCTCAACATGATAGTCGAACTGGGGACCGGCAGCAGACTCAGGAACAGAAGTGGCGGGATCAGTGGCTTCGCTGACTTCTGGTGCTTTTGTTGGTGAGGGCTCCACATTAGCTTCAGCCATGATAGCGTCAGTGGCTTCAGTGGTGTTGGTGGTGGCAGCCTCAAGATGTTCAACCTCCACTTGACGAGCAGGAGGATCGGTCACGATCACGTTCTCCTCGAGAACTGCTTCTTGGTGGGACAGGGGAGTGGCAACTTGTGGGACTTCTTCTTCTGCGGCTGATGCAGCCGGATTGTCTTCAGCAGAGACTTGAGGCCTTGGACCTTTGCGAAGCCTGCGCAACGCAGGTGACGCCTGTGTAGTTGGAGTTGGCTGGGCCTCAAAGTCTTCTTCCTCTTGTGGGCGATCAGCCCATGAAGCATCCTGAGCGATTGGCGTCAGAGGACGACCAATGCTGATGAGTTCGCTATTCTCGAGCTGAGGAAGGACTGCACCATCTTCTACATGGTCATGTTGACCAATGTCTTCAGCAGCGATGGGATCAGCTGCTGGAAAGTCTTCAGCTTCATGAGCGTCTGTGAAAGCAGGCTCATGGATTGTCAGTTGGCGTTCAGCGTCAGGACGAACCATGGAAATGGGTTCAACTATCAAAGGCTCTGTGGGAGCAGGCCGATCTTTCTTGGTCTTCCTCTTCTTCTTAGAGGGGGCAATAGGAGAGGCTTCAGGATGTTTCCTCTTCCTGGCTTCAGCCTCAGCAGTCCTCGTCTTCTTAAGCTCTGAAGCGGTTGACTCGCTTTTTGGCTTCGAGCCAGTCATTCTAGTTGGGAAGACAATGGGATCTGCTTCCTGCCTTGGTGCGTCAGGTTCAGCCGTAGCGGGCTTCTTCATCTTCTTTGCTGCCATCCTGGGGTCAATGCCAGGACGCCCAAGGGCCTTGCGCTTCTCAGCCTCATTGTAGGCCTGCACACATTTGTCAGCCAGAACCTTCATGCGCTCACGAGAACCTTGAGCTTCTGCATGTTTCTTGAGAAAGGCTTCCTTGAGCTCGTGCAGCATAATCTTGAAGTTCTTCACCTCTTGCACGCTGAGCTTGGCCATATGCTTCTTGAATCGAGCCTTTTCATAGTCAATCTTTTGCTTCAGTTCAACAATGCGCTGGGCGATAGCTAACTCTGAAGCAATGGCGCCATGGAAGGCGACACTGAGGCCAATGGGTAGTTGCAGATCTTCGAAGCTGATGTTTGGCTTGTCGAACCATTCATCAATGAAGTTGTGGATGATTGTTACATCAAAGAGAGGCAGATCATTGAAGATTTCTGCTTCTTCTTTGCTCTTGATGAGTTGCTCAAGAGCGTCATCTGCAAGATCTTCATCACTTGACAGATCAATGGCATCATTGCGCAGAATGGCAGCAGCTGTTAGCTCTTGGCCGGTGTGTGGCAGAGGCATCTTGACCTTCTAGGGCTTGGAGATGCATGATAAATCTTTGGACTGCACACTGTCTTCATGAGGTGCAGTTGCCAGTGGCTTCGCCCGTGAGATTTTTGGTGAAGGGGCAGGCTTTGAAGCTTTAGGCTTCTTCAACTTCTTTGGCTCCGGCGCTCCAGGCGCTTCATCTGATTCAACGCCAGCTACAGGCTCATTCACTGCAATCCCTTGAACCAAGATATGGGTGATGAGGCCTTCAAGGTTGTAGAAAGGACCGACGACATTGGGTTCTGCATCTCGTGTGCCATCAGCCCTTGGAGCTGAGGGACCAGGGTTGAAGTCTAGTCCCAATGTCTTCTTGTTTTGCTTCACTGAGTTCTGGGCAAACTGGAAGTTGCGCTTGAACAGAATGTCATCACGACACCATAGTAGTGACGATGGATGTGCATCAATAGGCTGTGGCCCACGGACCATGCAGGGATAGAAGCCTTGTTGAATGGCTTCATCTCTGGACCTGGGTTGAAGATTCCTGTATAGGATGTCTCCCCACGGTCTCTTGATGGCATTTTTCTCAGCATATTCCTGGGTTACAAATCGGTATTTGAACCATTGTTCTGCCCAATATCTTCGAATCCATTGGATTCGGGTCTTGCGCTGATTGTAATCCTCTTCAGGATCTGTCTTGTACAATTCTGAGAGGTCATCTGGCAGATCTGTAGATGTTTCTCCACGACGCTTTCTGCCACCCTTCCTTGCTGATTTCTCTGAAGCCATGAACTTTAAACTGAAAGGCTTCAACACGTTCAAAGGCTTCAAAGATTTTCGCTTGCTGGACAAACAAGAACTTGCTTCGGGAGAATTTATATGATGCTGTAAGAATTCTGCAAATGAATGCAGACTATAAGAACCAAGGGATTCTCCCACGGACATGTACCTGTGACAGCATTAAGGTGCGAGGGAAGGGGAAGAGGTCATATGCATTCTCAGAAGATTTTGAATATAAATCAGTTTAGAAGACATTGACCTCATCGTGCGAAGACATTCACTCATAGATAAGGAGTTGGTTCCAGATTTGTACGAATCCAGAGATCAGTACAAGTGAGGAATCTAACTACTTTGTGAAGTACAAGTGAATATACTAGGCATGTTATGAGGTGCAGTATGAGAGAGATCTAACTTGTGTGAATAGAAGCTGCTTGTGGTAGAAAGTGACAAAGCCATAGGATCAATGGTGCCGTAAAAAGGAAGTTTTATTTACCACACTAAGAACTGCTAGACGGAGTGGAAGATGAGGCCGAGTAGTTCAATCTTCCGTGTCCTAACTTGGCGACGGAGGACACCTACGGCAACGGCGGAGAGGACGATGTCCGCAGTCGGCGTGAAGACGGCGTCGGAGAGGTTGCGGCAGCGAAGCGCTTCGTCGTCGGCGTCGTCGAGGGCTAGCGGTGGCGCTAGGGTTCGTGCGAGAGTGGAAGAAGAGATAATGACCGCCATGAAGTGTGTATTTATAGGTACAGGGGCGGCACTGCATTATTACACAGGTGCCCCTGGCGATTCGCATCTGAGGAACATGTGGCCATTATGCAGAATTTTGGGGTTTGTTCCACGTCCCACGCACGCCTGGATTGTCGGGTGGTCGTTCCTACTTCTCCGGTTTTCATGTGGAGGAATGAGCATTGAAAGTGGACTTAAGGTTTGTCTTTGTATCTTCTGCTGACAAGGACGCAGAGAAGACATTCGACAGTGTCAATAGAATGCATATGATTTGGAGAGATAGAGTTTGAGATAGATAGCATAGAGAGATTAGGGTCCGATCACATTCACTTAGTTCAAAAGATTCAAAGAGAAGACATAGCTATAAGTGAATGCTGTAGAGGACAGAACACTAGTATATATATATATATATAATCAACATAGTGAAGATAATCATGAAGACATGTTGAGATTGAAGCCAAACCAAATGTGAAGACATAGCAAGGTAACGCCATGAGTGAAACACTTCAAAATAGAACATTTGGTGGTGGCGTTACCCAACGTATAGGATGTATTAGACCAGACACGGCGCACAATTATCGTGGCGCTCCGAAGTCAAATTCCACATTAATGTATTCACACTTAGAATGTATGTCTTCATTGATTGAAGATATACTTTACTTCGTGTGTTGCACATCTAAGTCATCAATATGCATAAGGGTTAGGATGTGTGCCTGATCACAGGACATTTGAGGATTCCAGGATATTTAGCTCACACCGTAACTTGCAAAATCTCTTCTCATCCAAGGGCTTGGTGAAGATATCTGCCAATTGCTCTTCAGTGTTGACGTGTATGATATCAATATCTTCGTTCACAACATGATCTCTGAGAAAGTGATGACGAATTTCAATGTGCTTTGTCTTTGAGTGCTGAACTGGGTTGTTGGCAATCTTGATGGCGCTTTCGTTGTTGCAGTAGAGTGGCACTTGCTTCAGATGAATGCCATAGTCTTTGAGCGTTTGCTTCATCCACAGAAGCTGAGCGCAGCAAGATCCAGCAGCAATGTATTCAGATTCAGCAGTGGAGAGAGATACACAGTTCTACTTCTTTGAAGACCAACATACAAGTGATCGTCCCAGAAAGTGACATGTGCCTGATGTAGACTTGCGATCAACTTTGTTACCAGCATAATCGGCATCTGAGAATCCAACCAGATCAAACTCTGAGCCCTTTGGATACCATAATCCTAGAGTTGGGGTGTGAGCCAAATATCAAAGAATTCGCTTCACAGCTAAGTGATGCGACTCCTTTGGTGCCGCTTGAAATCGAGCACACATGCAAACACTAAGCATAATATCTGGCCTAGATGCACATAGATAAAGTAAAGAACCAATCATGGAGCAGTATACCTTTTGATCGAACTCTTTACCATTGTCGTCAGGACCCAAATGATGCTTGGCTGGCATTGGCGTCGTGAAGCCTTTGCAGTCTTGCATACCGAACTTCTTCAGGCAATCTTTGAGATACTTCTCTTGAGATATGAAGATGCCGTTGCGTTGCTGTCGTATTTGAAGACCGAGAAAGAACTTCAGCTCTCCCATCATAGACATTTGATATTGATCTTGCATCATATATCCAAACTCCTCACTGTACTTCTAATTGGTGCAGCCGAAGATAATGTCATCCACATATATTTGGCACACAAACAGTTCACCATCATATGTCTTCGTGAAGAGAGTGGGGTCGAGAGAACCAGGTATGAAGCCTTTGCTCTTCAGGAAGTATTTGAGTGTGTCATACCAGGCCCGAGGGGCTTGTTTGAGGCCATACAGTGCCTTGTTGAGCTTGTATACCATGTCAGGATGTTTTGGATCTTCAAAGCCAAGAGGTTGTGCAACATACACTTCTTCTTCAATCTTTCCATTGAGGAAGGCACTCTTCACATCCATTTGATAAATAAGTATGTTGTGATGATTTGCATAGGCCAGCAGTATGCGTATGGCTTCAAGTCTAGCCATAGGAGCAAATGTTTCATCGAAGTCAATGCCTTCCACTTGAGTATATCCTTGAGCAACGAGACGAGCTTTGTTTCTGACAACTTGACCATGCTCATCTTGCTTATTGCGGTATATCCATTTGGTGCCTATTATGTTGTGCTTCCGAGGATCGGGACACTTGACCAGTTCCCATACATTATTCAGCTCAAACTGTTGAAGCTCGTCTTGCATAGCTTGAATCCATTCAGGTTCCATGAAGGCTTCTTCAACTTTCTTGGGTTCTGTTATTGAGACAAATGCGAAGTGCCCACAGAAATTTGCTAGCTGAGTTGCCCTTGAACGAGTGAGTGGACCAGGTGCATTGATGCTATCAATTATTCTTTCAATCTGCACTTCATTGGCAACGCGAGGATGTATAGGGCGAAGATTTTGCTCTTGCTGATCATTGTCGTTATTAGAAGGAATGTCTTCAGGCTGAGCATTGTCTTCATGTTGATCAGGTGCTGAGATGATAAGTTCTTCTTCAGGATGAGCTTCAGAAGGTATAATTTCTCCAGTTCCCATTAGCTTGATTGATTCACTGGATGGAACTTCATCTAGCACATTTGGTAGTTGCTCTCTTTGTGAACCGTTGGTCTCATCGAACCGCACATCCACTGTTTCAACCACTTTGTAATGAAAGAGATTGAAGACTCTGTAGGAGTGCGAATCCTTTCCATATCCAAGCATAAAACCCTCATGTGCTTTTGGTGCAAACTTTGAGGTGTGATGTGGGTCCTTGATCCAGCACCTGGCGCCAAATACTCTGAAGTAACTGACATTTGGCTTCTTGCCAGTAAGGAGCTCATAAGATGTCTTGTTCAGAAGCTTGTGAAGATAAACACGGTTGATTGTATGGCATGCAGTATTGTATTCATCTAGCATCGTTCTGGCCATCTCAATGAGTGTTCTGTTCTTGCGTTCGACGACCCCATTCTGCTGTGGCGTGTACGGGGCTGAGAATTCATGTGTGATGCCCAAGGTATCAAGATATGTATCAAGGCCAGTGTTCTTGAATTCAGTGCCATTGTCACTTCTGATATGCTTTATCTTGGCGCCATAGTTGTTCATTGCTCGATTGGCGAAGCGTCTGAAGACATCCTGCACTTCAGTCTTGTAAAGGATTATGTGCACCCAAGTATATCTAGAATAATAAACAACAATGACAAAGCCATAGAGACAAGCAGTAGTAGTAAGAGTTGAGTAATGAGTGGGACCGAAAAGATCCATGTGAAGCAGTTCGAAGGGTCGAGTAGTGGTCATGATTGTCTTCGAGGGATGTTTGGCCCTCGTCATCTTTCCTGCCTCACAGGCACCGCATAAGTGATCTTTCTTGAACTTGATGCCCTCGATGCCTATGACATGCTTCTTCTTTGCCAGGGTGTGGAGGTTCCTCATGCCAGCATGCCCAAGCCTCCGATGCCAGAGCCAGCATTCTAAAGCTTTTGCTAGAAGACATACGGCAAGCTGTGGTCCTGCTGAGAAATCTACCACGTACAAATCATATTTTCGATACCCTTCAAATACTAGAGACTTGTCAGATTCCATTAGAACAAGGCAACGATATTTTCCAAATATTACGATCATGTTTAAATCGCAAAGCATTGAGACAGACATTAAGTTGAAGCCAAGGGATTCAACAAGCATGACTTTATCCATGTGTTGATCCCTTGAGATTGCAACTCTACCTAGACCCAATACCTTACTTTTACCAGTGTCAGCAAATGTGATGTGGCTCTTGTCGGATGGACGTAAGGTTGAGTCCATAAGAAGGCTTCTTTTGCCAGTCATGTGATTTGTACACCCACTATCAATAATCCATTCTGAAGACGCTGGTGTCGTACCCTACAGTGCAGTTAGGGGGATAGGCTTCTCGAAGAGCATTGTGAAGCAAAAACATTTGACGAACCAGTGGATTATGAAAGCTTAGATCCAGATTAGGACTAATAGGGAGAGTAGCAAGCTATTCAGGAACGAAGTACATAGTAAGACCATTCGGGCATTTGATCTTGCGCCCTACAAGATGTTTAAGGTCCCCAGTAATAGCGTCAGACGATTTTGGTTTTCTGCTGGAGACCTTTCCCTGCAAAAGAGAGTTAAGCTTTCTTAGCCACCCACATCTTCAAGGGTGGCTTAGAAGCAATAAGTCTAAGTGCAGCATCTGAGAACTTTGGCTTTGGAGCCCTAGCAAACAGTCTTGCAGGCGGACAATAGTACTCATAAGAATAAGCAGAATAGTTCTTGGCCTTATGAACATGGCGGTTTGATGAACCGCTCTCGTATTCATATGCCTGAGTATGGTTTCCCTGTAAAACATTTGCGTTAGTGCGACTCAGGTGAGTCCTCTGTCTGTATGAAGCCTTTGGACCGTATGAAGCCTTTGGTCTGAGGTTTGTCTTCTTCACGTGAGGTGTCATGATGACATTCACAGGAAGATTCTCCAGACACCTTTTCGGAACCCAGATCTTCTTCATAGGTGGTCCATTCCTGCAGTTAGTACCAATGTACCTGGCAAACACTTCACCATTCTGATTCTTAAATAGTTTATAGTTTGCATCAAGGGATTCATCAATGATAATGGGGTTAGCACAAGTGAAGCCAGATAGATTGGATGGATCTGCTGAAGGTTCCTTTGCAGCAACCCACGTGGTTTTGGGGTACTGCTCAGGTTTCCAGTAAGAGCCATCAACATTCATTTTCCTTACGAACCCAACACCCTCTTTCCTCGGGTTTTGGTTCAGAATCTGCTTTTTGAGGACATCACATAGTGTCTGATGCCCTTTAAGACTTTTGTACATCCCTATTTCAAGCAATGTCTTCAACCTAGCATTCTCATCAGCAATAGCAGTGGTATCCTCAGCAGAGGGGTTAGTTACCACATCAACAGTTGAAGATATTGCAACAGTAGTAGCAGTAGAACATTCAGCAACAGAAGTAGCATTATCACGCTCAATGCATTTAAGACATGGTGGTTCAAATCCTTCCTGAACGGAACTGATCTGTTTGGCGCGAAGTGACTCGTTTTCCTTTTGAAGATCTTCATGAGCCGCTCTCAATTTCTCAAGATCTTGCTTCCTTTAAAGATAATCATAGGAAAGCTTTTCATGAGTTGTTGAGAGAGTTTCATGAAGACTTTCAAGTTCCTCATACTTAACATGAAGATTTTTTATGTCTTCAATTAAGGATTCAGATCGAGTCATTTCAGCACCTAACAGATCATCGCTTCTGTCTAACAGTTTTTGAATATGTTCCATAGCTTTCTGTTGTTCAGTTGCAATTTTAGCAAGTGTTTTGTAGCTGGGTTTTGAACCACAATCAGTGTCATCGTCACTAGATGTTTGATAGTGAGTAGTGCGTGTGTTTACCTTGGCACCGCGTGCCATGAAGCAGTAGGTAGAAGCGGAGTAGTCCTTGTCATTTGCATCGGTGTCGGTGATGAAGTCATTGTCTTCAGTGTTGAAGATGGACTTGGCAACGTATGCTGTAGCCAGACTTGCGACGCCTGAATCGGACTCCTCCTCAGACTCCGCCTCCGCCTCCTCAGAAGCGGACTCCTCCTCTGAATCCATTTCCTTGCCAACAAATGCACGTGCCTTGCCAGATGAGCTCTTTTGTGTGATGAAGACTTTGAGGAAGACTTGGAAGAAGACTTTGAGTATTTCTTCTTCTTTCTTGTCGTCAGAGTCATATTCCTTGCTCTTCTTCTTCTTTTTGTTCTCATTGTCCCACTATGGACACTCAGAGATGAAGTGGCCAGGTTTCTTGCACTTGTGACATGTTTTCTTCTTGTAGTCGTGAGCAGAAGCTTCATCATTCCTTGAGCTGGATCGGGAAGACTTTCTGAAACCTTTCTTCTTGGTGAATTTTTGGAAGTTCTTCACAAGCATATCAAGTTCCCTTCCAATGACTTCAGGATCATCCGAACTGCTGTCAGATTCTTCTTCAGATGAGGAGACAGCTTTTGCCTTCAAGGCACGAGTTCGCCCATAGTTTGGACCGTAGATATCTCTTTTCTCAGAAAGCTGAAACTCATGTGTGTTGAGCCTCTCAAGTATGTCAGACGGATCGAGTGTCTTGAAATCAGGACGTTCTTGAATCATCAGGGCTAGGGTGTCAAACGAACTATCAAGTGATCTCAGTAGTGTCTTGACGACTTCATGTTTGGTGATCTCAGTAGCGCCGAGGGCTTGAAGCTCATTTGTGATGTCAATGAGTCGGCCAAATGTGAGCTGGACATTCTCATTGTCATTTCGCTTGAAGCGGTTGAAGAGGTTGCGAAGGACACTGATTCTCTGATCTCTCTGTGTTGAGACGCCTTCATTGACCTTGGAGAGCCAGTCCTAGACCACCTTAGATGTTTCCAAAGCACTCACACGGCCATACTGTCCTTTGGTCAGATGACCACATATGATATTCTTGGCAGTAGAGTCCAGTTGAACGAACTTCTTGACATCAGCAGCAGTGACACCTTCTCCAGCCTTGGGAACGCCGTTCTTGATGACATACCATAGGTCGACGTCAATGGCTTCAAGATGCATCCGCATCTTATTCTTCCAGTAGGGATATTCAGTTCCATTGAAGACGGGGCACGCAGCGGAGACTTTAATTATCCCTGCAGTCGACATAGCTAAAACTCCAGGTGGTTAAAACGAATCACACAGAACAAGGGAGCACCTTGCTCTGATACCAATTGAAAGTGCGTTATATCGACTAGAGGCGGGGTGAATAGGCGATTTTTATGAAAGTCTTCAAAACGTGGAAGTTATGAAGACAAACGATAGAAATAAACCTATTACCCTGCAGCGGAAGGTAGACTACACTAGGCAAGCCATAGTCAAGTATTCAATAGAGTGAAAGCACAATGACTAATAGCAGCAATGTAGTGAGGATCAGGTAGGAAGATATTGTGAAGCCACACAGAACGCGCAGTCACTCAGCGAAGACAAAAAATAGTGCGAACATACAATGACTTCACAGGGAGTAACAGTAAGTAAAGGGTAGGGAAGATGAAACCAGTGACTCGCTGAAGACAATGATTTGTTGGACCAGTTCCAGTTGCTGTGACAACTGTACGTCTGGTTAGGGCGGCTAGGTATTTAAACCTTAGGACACACAGTCCCGGACACCCAGTCGTGAACACGCAGCTCAGGACACCCAGTCCTCATCGTATTCCCCTTGAGCTAAGGTCACACAGACCTCGCCCAATCACTCTGGTAAGTCTTCAAGGTAGACTCCCAAACCTTCACAGACTTCGTTCACCGGCAATCCACAATGTCTCTTGGATGCTCAGAACGCGACGCCTAACCGGCTAGAGGATGCACAGTCCTCAAGTGTAATAAGTCTTCAGATCACACAGACAAGAAGACTTAAGTGATGCCTAATTCTCTTTGGCTCTGGGTGGTTAGGGTTTTATCCTCGCAAGGAATTCTCTCTCAAAGGCTTTGAGGTGGGTTGCTCTCAAACGACAAAAGCCGTACTCTGAATCTGAGCAGCCAACCGTTTATGGTTGTAGGGGGTGGGCTATTTATAGCCACTTGGCAACCCAACCTGATTTGTCCGAAATGACCCTGGGTCACTAAGGAACTGACACATGTTCCAACGGTCAGATTTCAAACTCACACGGCAACTTTACTTGGGCTTCAAGCAAAGCTGACTTGCCCGACTCTGGACAAGATTCGCTCTCAAAGTCTTCACTCGAAGACATAGGTTTTGTTTAAGCATCACTTCAGTCATTCTGACTGGTTCTCTTGGACTCCACTTAACAGTACGGTGGTTCCTATGACTCAATACAGAAGAAAGAGAACTACGAAAGATCTAAGTCTTCGAGCTCCATAGGCTTCATGTGGTTTCTTCTCTTGTCATAGTCTTCAATGTGAATATCTTCATATACCACCTTTGACTTCAATGTCTTCATACATTTTTAGGGGTCATCTCTAGTAGGAAAAGCGAATCAATGAGGGACTTCTACCTGTGTTATCCAGCAATTCTCACAAACACATTAGTCCCTCAACTAGGTTTGTCGTCAATACTCCAAAACCAACTAGGGGTGGCACTAGATGCACTTACAGGGATCAAACCCTAACAAAACTAACACGATTACATGGTAAATCTCATCCAACCCATCACCGTCCAGCAAGCCTATGATGGAATTAGTCATGCACGGTGGTGAGCATCATGCAATTGGTGATGGAGGATGGTTTATGATGACGATGGCGACGATTTCCCCTCTCCGGAGCCCAAAGTGGACTCCAGATCTGCCCTCCTGAGGAAGAACACGAGGTGGCGGCGGCTCCATATCGTAAAACGCGATGAATCCTTCTCTCTGATTTTTTCTCCCCGAACGTGAATATGTGAGTTGGAGTTGAGGTCGGTGGAGGTTTGTGGGACCCACAAGACCAGAGGGTGCGCCCTCCACCCTTGTGGATAGGGTGTGGGTCCCCTTCGGTTGATTCTTTCGCCTATATTTTTTATTTATTCCAAAAATGATCTTCGTGAAGTTTCAGGTCATTCCGAGAACTTTTATTTCTGCACAAAAATAACACCATGGCAATTCTACTGAAAACAACATCACTCCGAGTTAGTTCCATTCAAATCATGCAAATTAGAGTCCAACATAAGGGCAAAAGAGTTTGGAAAACTAGATATGATGGAGACGTATCACCCCACACCAGCCTCCTCCATCCGCCACCCCATCCATCGCCGCCGTCCTCCACCCCATCCATCACCATTGTCCTCCACCATGTCGCGCCTACCAAGACCGCGTCGTCCACTGCTAGAGATGGACGTTTCTCATCAACAACGATAGACCAGGAGCCTTACATCGCGTCATCTCGCTTCATCGGCGTCGTCGTCCTCTTTGCCGGGGATGCTCACACGACCTTCTCGTCCACCGCAACGGGACTTATCCCCCGATGCACCCATCTTCCGTCACAGATCTGCTTCAATGCCATCGACAACCATCGCACCCCCGATGCCTACACGGTGCCACAAGAGCGGAGGTACTTCATATATGCTCAACTTTTTAATCTCAACTAGATCCTAACTTGGTTACTGTACTTTCTTTTTAGCTCTTAGATTTGAGTTCTTAGTTCGAAGCAAACAATGGTTGCTAAATAGCATTTCTGCGGTTTGTAGCTTCAAATCTGCCATGCCACAGTCATAATATGGTTTAATTGATCATGTTGGTTTTGTGGTGGTTTCTTTAATAGAAATCGGAGGGAAACCCTCTTTTGCTCAAAAAAGATGCTTAGGGTTTCCCCCCTTTTATGATCACTATACGATCAACATACGTTCTTCGTGTCATAATAGCACTGCTCCACCCATCAAGCTAAACAAGCTTAGTTGTTCAAATACGAATATGATATTATTAAAACAGAGTCGTATAATTAGTCAGCTAAATGTTCCTTATTTAGTTTCGCAAATGCATGTACGCCACTCGGGTGTATCTACAGGGTGCCCACGGTGAGCCGCAGCCCACCTTGGGATTTTGGATCGGCCCCCGCCCGATTCCCCTCTGTTCTGTTGCGCTTCCGATCTCTACTCGCCCCCAACCGCCTGCCTTATCGGCGACTTGCCGTCCCCGGACGGCATGGCTCTAGGAGGAGACGCCGGACTAATATGAGGTCAGGAGCCGCTCGCCCAACAACATCACCGCTGCCCGGGCACGCCGCCATGCCTACCTTCCCAGTCCGTTTAGGGCTCAGGCATGCAGCATCCACTAAGCCAACCCGACTTATCCTGAGATACGTTCTCAACACTCGGCAGCCACTCCTCATCACCCATTTTCTAATTGATTCATTACTCATTAGTCAAGACTGTCATTAGGGTTTGTTGCGTACTGAGTGGTACCTACTGATGTCACTTGAAGCTACGTCGGTATTTCCCCAAAGAGGAAGGGATGATGCAGCACAGCGGCGGTAGGTATTTCCCTCAGATATGAAACCAAGGTTATCGAACCAGTAGAAGAACCAAGCGACACAACATAAACAACCCCTACACACAGATAACAAATGCTCACAACCTGACGTGTTAAAGGGGTTGTCAATCCCATTCGGTTAACAGTTCCAGAAATTGGTTCGTGACGGGAGAAAGTTGTAATAGATTGAATAAATAGATCGAAAATAAAATAAAGGGCAGCAAAGTATTTTTGAGTTTTGGATTAATAGATCTGAAAATAAAATCAAATAAACGTAGATCGCAAAGGAAAATAATACAAGAAAGAGACCCGGGGGCCATAGATTTCACTAGTGGCTTCTCTCTAGAAAAATAGCAAATAGTGGGTGAACAAATTACTGTTGGGAAATTGATAGAAATTCAAATACTCATGACGATATCCAAGCAATGATCATTACGTATGCATCACGTCCCAAGATTAGTAGACCGACTCCTGCCTGCATCTACTACTATTACTCCACACATCGACCGCTATCCAGCATGCATCTAGTGCATTAAGTTCATGGAGAAATGGAGTAATGCAATAAGAATGATGACATGATGTAGACAAGATCTACCTATGTAGAGGTAGACCCCATCATTCTATCCTTAGTAGCAATAATACATACGTGTCGGTTCCCCTTCTGTCACTGGGATCAAGCACCGTAAGATCGAACCCACTACAAAGCACCTTTTCCCGTTGCAAGATAAATAGATCAAGTTGGCCAAAAAAACCAAATATCAGAGCAGAAATATGAGGCTATAAGAGATCATGCATAAAAGAGATCAAAGAAACTCAAATACTTTCATGGATATAAAAAGATAGATCTGATCATAAACTCGAAGTTCATCGATCCCAACAAACGCACCGCAAAAGAATTACATCATATGGATCTCCAAGAGACCATTGTATTGAGAATCAAGAGAGATAGATGAAGCCATCTAGATACTAACTATGGACATGAAGGTCTACAAAGAACTACTCACGCATCATCGGAGAGGCACCAATGGAGGTGATGAACCCCATCCGGAGATGGTGTCTAGATTGGATCTGGTGGTTCTGGACTCTGCGGCGGCTGGATGAATATTTCGTCCACTCCCCTAGGGTTTTGCGAATATTGGGGTATTTATAGAGCAAAGAGGCGGTCCGGGGGCGCCCAAGGTGGGCACAAGCCACCATGGCGCGCCTGGGCCTCCTAGCGCCCTGGTGGGTCGTGCCTCTCTCGAGGCACCCCCCCAGGTGCAGCCAGGGCCTGTTGTGTTTCTTTTGTCCCATAAAAATTCTCTGTAAAGTTTCGTGGCATTTGGACTCCGTCTGACATTGATTTTCTGTGATGTAAAAAACATGGAAAAAACAACAACTGGCACTTGCCACTATGTCAATAGGTTAGTACCAAAAAATGATATAAAATGATTATGAAACATCCAAGATTGATAATATAATAGCATGGAACAATCAAAAATTATAGATACGTTGGAGACGTATCAACATCCCCAAGCTTAACTACTACTCGTCCTCGAGTAGGGAAGTGATAAAAACAGAATTTTTGATGTGGAATGCTGCCTAACATGTCGTATCATATTTCTTTCTTTATAGCATGGACATTTGGAATTTTATATTGTTCAAAGCAATAGTCTAGTTTTGACATGATAATTTAAATACTCAAGCATATCAACAAGCAACCATGTCTTTAAAAATATCAACACTAAAATAAGCTATCCCTAGCCCATCATGCTCAACCATTCATCCATTCATGAAACACACTCGCATATTAGCTATATCCAATACTCAAGTGCGATCATACTGCCTCCTAGTTGGTGCTTTTGTAAGAGAAGATGGAGACTCAAATTCAAAATGAAAATTGCATAAAGTAAAAGAAAGTCCCTTCGCAGAGGGGAGTAGGGATTTGTAGTGGTGCCAGAGCTCAAAGCAAAAAACTTAGAGGTAAAAACATTTTGGAAGGTGTATCCATCCCACCAACGAAAACGACTTAGAGTTTCAAATACTTTCCAAGCTTAGATATATCATAGGCGGTTCCCAAACAAAAAATAAAGTTTATTCCTTTTTCCACCATAGTTTCACTTTCCATGGCTAAGCGTGTCCACGGGTGCCCTCCATACCAACACTTTCCAAGGAATTTATTATTTGACAACATAAAGTAAATTCATTATTTCATTTTCGGGCTGGGCATCCCTAATACCTTTTCCTTACTCTCGTGCAATGAGAACTGAATAAACACTCATCATGAGAATAACACACCTAGCATGGAAAATATTAACCACCCCTCACCGCTCCGCGAGCGAAACAAACACACAAAAGAGAAGTTTATTTTTGAAAATTAGAGATGGCACATGCAAATTTGCTTAGAACGGCAAAAGAATACAGCATATAGGTAGATATAGTGGACTCATGTGGCAAAACTGGGTTAAAGGTTTTTGGATGCACAAGTAGTGATCATACTTAGTGCAAAATGAAGGCTGGCAAAAGATTGAGAAGCGACCAACCAAGAAACTAATAATCTCATAAGCGAGCATTAAGCATAAATAACACCAAATAATGCACCATAAGTAGGATATAATTTCATTGCATAACTATTGACTTTCATGCTTGCATAGGGAATCACAAACCTTAACACCAATGTCGTGGGTTTGTCACGGCAGATGTCCTTCTGAAAGGACTTAGTCGTGGAGCCATCGCAACAGGTTATCTTAAAGGGGTTAAACCGAACAAGGGGACACGGGGAGTTTTATACTAGTTCGGCCCCTTCGATGAAGGTAAAAGCCTACGTCTAGTTGTGATTGGTATTGCTAGGATTTTGATGAACAGGGAGCGAATCCGCTTTGACTGGCCTCGAGTTGTTGTCCCTCCTCCCTAAACCACTGCCGGGTCGTCCCTTTATATACATAGGTTGACGCCCGCCGGTTTACAGAGTCCAGAAGCCGGATCGTAAATGTGTCCGGTTCGGTCTCTATTCTCCCTATCTTACAATGCAAGTTACACAATAAGGTCGGTTTACATCTACAGGCCTTAATTCGCCTCTGGCCTTGGGCCTTCATAAAGCACCATCATTCTTACATCTTCATGGGCTTCTAATCTTCTTAAAGTTAATCCGGCTGCTCCTGGCTGGTTTACGTCCAGTAGTAATATCCCCAACATTAGGCCCCAGATTGGTTTGAACTTGTTCATGTCAATCTTCAACACTTAGAAAAATTCCTCCCTTTGCACCTTCGCATTGATCTTGTAAACCGTCGTGACGTCATCCTCCAAATTTGTAGTAAACCGCCGTGACATCACCTGTTCATTAAAGCCGAAGATACCATTTATTTAATGATCATCCAACAATCGAGGCAACAACCTTGTCATATATCCATTTTTTGGGCTCCTCGATTCCCGTGCTTGTCACTTATCTCTTTGCCTTATAAATAGGGTTGAGGATCCCTTTCCTTTTCCTCCCATTGCCTCTTCGTCTCTTCTTCCTCCTCGCGACGCCTCTGCACCTGAGCGCCACCGCCGTATTCGAGCTTCGCATCTGCCTCATCATCGGCCGCTGGATCAACCTGACTGTACCAGAAAAAACTGCGGCGTGCCTCCGTTGCTTGAACAGTCACTGTAAGTTCTTTCCCCTCCCCCTTTGTAGATCTGTCTAGGGTTTCTTTGTTCTTCGCAGTTCACCGAAGTTCATCAAGGCTCCGGTGCAGCTCTTCCCTGTACCTCCTTAGTCCATGAATAAAGAACCTCTTAGCTTGATATATTCCGCATAATGGTGTATCTTCCGCTACCACAACAAACCCTTGCGTGCATAAAAACTGATCTGAACCTTTATGAACTGCTTCAGGACCAACCCTTTTAGGTCAAAATATTTTTGCTTTCTTGTCTTTCGGTAGATCCAAAATATACATGCCCCCTTGTGGAACCTGTTTTACCTTACTTAGTCATTCTTGCTTTAGATCTGTACCCTCTTTATCACCTTGGCGATTTACCTTTGTATAAGCAATCTATCACATACCATTAGCCCTCTGGTAAACCGGAGGAGCCTTTTACCTCCGTTGTTATACTTCGGTTTAACAGCATGTGCATACCCTTGTGCCGATATTGCCTTGTCATTCATTATTGCATTAGCCTCCGGTTTACGCAATTTCACATATCTGTATATCTTTATTCCACTTCATCTTGTGTACCACCATGAATGATTTGTAAACCAGCATTTCTTTTTCAGCTTTTTGCTTCACAATGGCCAAACAGTTTGCCGCTTGCAACTGGCCTCCTTCCCGAATCACCGAAGAATAGTTGAACGGAATGGTCAATATTGGTACCTTGCCCAAGAAAACGGAAATCCAGTGGCGAGTTCCAGGAACAGAGAATCCTCCTACCCCAAGGCAGGGTGAGGTAGTAGTCTTTGTCGACCACATAGGCTGTGGTTTCAAACCGCCCGGTTCGAAGTTTTTCCGAGATGTGCTTGCCAGTTTCCAACTCCATCCGCAGGATATTGGACCCAATTCGGTGTCCAATCTGTGCAACTTTCAAGTTTTCTGTGAAGTGTACTTGCAAGAAGAACCAACTACTGAGCTGTTCCAAGACTTTTTTCGTCTGTACCTGCATACAGAATTTGTAAATGGTTCCAACACCGAACTTGGTGGTGTCTCTATTCAAAAGCGGAAAGAAGTTGAATTCCCTCATGCCAAACTGCACGGTCACCCTAAGGATTGGAACCAGAGTTGGTTCTACTGCATAGATACCTCTCCTGAAGATGAGAACCCTCTTCCAAGCTACCGTGAGCACCGGCTTTGCAACACTCATCCAATGCCACGATGTTTAAGTTCTGCAGAACGGGCCAAATATGCCCCTCAACTCGCCAACTCCGGGCCTTCATGGCCAACGGTTTAACAGGCGTTGATTTTGTGCGTTGTTGGATATCTTGGAGAGTCTTGCCACTAAGCCGCCGCCTCGGTTTAATGTGTGAGTATACCGGTGCATTAGAAGACCCCCAACGCCATATCAACATTCAGATAACTGATGAAGAGGTCACTGAAGGCGCTAAGAAAATTTTGAATGAACCGGAATCAGTCTGTGGCCAAACCGGCTTGAACCCCTTCTATACTCAGAATAAACCGCCTGCTGTAAGCACTATACTTCCCTTTATCTTTGGTATCTTCAAATTGTTCATCTTGTAAACTGTCTTCTGTTTGTGTATGAACAGGGTGATGATCCCTTCTGGAAGTGGAAATCCACAGATAAAGCGGCCAAGTGATGTCTACTACACAACCTTCTTCTTGTAGACGTTGTTGAGCCTCCAAGTGCAGAGGTTTGTAGGACAGTAGCAAATTTCCCTCAAGTGGATGACCTAAGGTTTATCAATCCGTAGGAGGCGTAGGATGAAGATGGTCTCTCTCAAGCAATCCTGCAACCAAATAACAAAGAGTCTGTTGTGTCCCCAACACACCCAATACAATGGTAAATTGTATAGGTGCGCTAGTTCGGCGAAGAGATGGTGATACAAGTGGTATATGGATAGTAGATAAATGTATTTGTAATCTGAAATTATAAAAACAGCAAGGTAAATAATGGTAAAAGTGAGCGTAAACGGTATTGCAATGCTAGGCAATAAGGCCTAGGGTTCATACTTTCACTAGTGCAAGTCCTCTCAACAATGATAACATAATTGGATCACATAACTATCCCTCAACATGCAACAAAGAGTCACTCCAACATCACTAATAGCGGAGAACGAACGAAGAGATTATGGTAGGTTACGAAACCACCTCAAAGTTCTTCTTTCCAATCAACCCGTTGGGCTATTCCTATAAGTGTCACAAACAGCCCTAGAGTTCGTACTAGAATAACACCTTAAGACACAAATCAACCAAAACCCTAATGTCACCTAGATACTCAAATGTCACCTCAAGTATCCGTGGGTATGATTATACGATATGCATCACACAATCTCAGATTCATCTATTCAACCAACACAAAGGACCTCAAAGAGTGCCCCAAAGTTCTACCGGAGAATCACGACGAAAACGTGTGCCAACCCCTACGCATAGGTTCATGGGCGGAACCCGCAAGTTGATCACCAAAACATACATCAAGTGAATCACGTGGTATCCCATTGTCACCATAGATACACATGGCAAGACATACATCAAGTGTTCTCAAATCTTTAAAGACTCAATCTGATAAGATTACTTCAAGGGAAAAACTCAACTCATTACAAGAGAGTAGAGGGGGGAGAAAACATCATAGGATCCAACTATAATAGAAAAGCTCGCGATACATCAAGATCGTATCACCTCAAGAACACGAGAGAGAGAGAGAGAGATCAAACACATAGCTACTGGTACATACCCTCAGCCCCGAGGGAGAACTACTCCCTCCTCATCATGGAGAGCACCGGGATGATGAAGATGGCCACCGGGGGAGGATTGCCCCCTCCGGCAGGGTGCTGGAACGGGTCTAGATTGGTTTTCGGTGGCTATGGAGGCTTCTGGTGGCGGAACTCCCGATCTATCGTCTCTTCTGGAAGTTTTAGTATACATACGTATATATGGGAGAAAGAGATACGTCTGGAGACCGAAGGGGGGGCCACGAGGCAGGGGCGCGCCCTAGGGGGGTGGGCGCGCCCCCACCTTCGTGAGCTCCTCCCTTCTCTCCTGACGTGCACTCCAAGCTTTTCCGGTAGCTTTCCTTCCAAAAATAACTTCTCCAGTTGATTTCATTCCGTTTTGACTCCGTTTAATATTCCTTTTCTTCGAAACACTGAAATAGGCAAAAAAGCAAATCTGGGCTGGGCCTCCTGTTAATAGGTTAGTCCCAAAAATAATATAAAAGTGGATAATAAAGCCCAATATTGCCCAAAACAGTAGATAACATAGCATGGAGCAATCAAAAATTATAGATACGTTGGAGACGTATAAGCATCCCCAAGATTAATTCCTGCTCGTCCTCGAGTAGGTAAATAATAAAAATAGAATTTTTGATGTGGAGTGCTACTTGGCATAATTTCAATGTGATTCTTCTTAATTGCTGTATGAATATTCAGATCCATAAGATTCAAGACAAAAGTTCAGATTGACATAGAAATAATAATACTTCAAGCATACTAACTAAGCAATTATGTCTTCTCAAAATAACATGGCCAAAGAAAGTTCATCCCTACAAAATCATATAGTTTAGTCATGCTTCATTTTCGTCACACAAGAATGCTCTCATCATGCACAACCCCGATGACAAGCCAAGCAATTGTTTCATACTTTAGTAATCTCAAACCTATAAACTTTCACGCAATACATGAGCACGAGCCATGGATATAGCACTATGGGTGGAATAGAATATGATGATGGGGGTTATGTGGAGAATACAAAAAAGGAGATAGTCTCACATCAACGAGGCTAATCAATGGGCTATGGAGATGCCCATCGATTGATGTTAATGCAAGGAGTAGGGATTGCCATGCAACGGATGCACTAGAGCTATAAATGTATGAAAGCTCAACAAAAGAAACTAGTGGGTGTGCATCCAACTTGCTTGCTCACGAAGACCTAGGGCACTTGAGGAGGCCCATTGTTGGAATATACAAGCCAAGTTCTATAATGAAAAATTCCCACTAGTATATGAAAGTGATAACATGAGAGACTCTCTATCATGAAGATCATGGTGCTACTTTGAAGCACAAGTGTGGCAAAGGATAGTAACATTGTCCCTTCTCTCTTTTTCTCTCATTTTTTTGGGCCTTCTCTTTTTTATGGCCTTTCTCCTTTTTTGGGCCTTCTCTTTTTTATGGCCTTTCTCTTTTTTTATACCTCACTTGGGACAATGCCCTAATAATGATGATCATCACACTTCTATTTATTTACAACTCAATGATTACAACTCGATACTAGAACAAAGATGACTCTATATGAATGCCTCCGGCGGTGTACCGGGATATGCAATGAACCAAGAGTGACATGTATGAAAGAATTATGAACGGTGGCTTTGCCACAAATACTATGTCAACTACGTGATCATGCTAAGCAATATGACAATGATGAATGTGTCATGATAAACGGAATGGTGGAAATTTGCATGGCAATATATCTCGGAATGGTGTAATACCCCAAAAATATTAACCATGATTTGTTTATTAAAATTTTGCCAAGAAATTAATTTTTTTTGTGGTATTATCTTTTGATTTCAGAACCACTCTTTTCCTTGATATTGTGGAGTGTTCACCCCAAGTGAAAACCTTTCAAAAATATTGTTGGACTTGTTTACCCTCTCAAGAAAAACATTGCTTTTATCAGTGGATTTATTTGCATAATTATTTTCCCTGAGCTTTATCTCTTTAGAAATGATTTTTCATAAGTTTTGGAGCCTCTTTTGCACTACAACCCTTGGGTAAAATTAGTTATAAGTTTCACCAAAATTTGGAGATGTCATGGGATGCTCCCACATCACTTTTATGCAAAAATCTCTTTTAGTCATTTGAAAATTTTGAGCTCTACCCCAAATTTTCAAACCTGATCCAGTTTGTAAAATTGCACTACAACCTATTTAAATATTTCTTTAAAGCTTCCACCAAAATTAGGGGATGTTAGTAGTAGTGTATAATTCAACTTTATGCAAAAACCCTTTAATGTTCTTTGAAAGCTATGGAAATGCCATGATAGGTAGGTATGGTGGCTGTTTTGAGGAAGGTATATGGTGGGTGTATGATACCGGCGAAAAGGTGTGCGGTATTAGAGAGGCTAGCAATGGTGGAAGGAAGAAAAGTGCGTATAATCCATGGACTCAACATTAGTCATAAAGAACTCATATACTTATTGCAAAAATCTACAAGTTATCAAAGCAAAGTATTACGCGCATGCTCCTAGGGGGATAGATTGGTAGGAAAAGACCATCGCTCGTCCCCGACCGCCACTCATAAGGAAGACAATCAATAAATAAATCATGCTCCGACTTCATCACATAACGGTTCACCATACGTGCATGCTACGGGAATCACAAACTTTAACACAAGTATTTCTCCAATTCACAACTACTCAACTAGCATGACTCTAATATCACCATCTTCATATCTCAAAACAATTATCAAGCATCAAACTCTCATAGTATTCAACACACTCATAAGAAAATTTTACTAATCTTGAATACCTAGCATATTAGGATTTTAAGAAAATTACCATGCTATTTAAGACTCTCAAAATAATCTAAGTGAAGCATGAGAGATCAATAGTTTCTATAAAACAAATCCACCACCGTGCTCTAAAAGATATAAGTGAAGTACTAGAGCAAAACTATATAACTACAAAGATATAAGCGAAGCACATAGAGTATTCTAACAAATTCCAAATCATGTATGGCTCTCTCAAAAGGTGTGTACAGCAAGGATGATTGTGGTAAACTAAAAAGTAAAGACTCAAATCATACAAGACGCTCCAAGCAAAACACATACCATGTGGTGAATAAAAATATAGCTCCAAGTAAAGTTACCGATAGAAGTAGACGAAAGAGGTGATGCCTTCCGGGGCATCCCCAAGCTTTGGCTTTTAGGTGTCCTTATATTATCTTGGGTGTACCATGGGCATCCCCAAGCTTAGGCTCTTGCCACTCCTTGTTCCATAATCCATCAAATCTTTACCCAAAACTTGAAAACTTCACAACACAAAACTCAAAGTAGAAAATCTTGTGAGCTCCGTTAGCGAAACAAAACAAAAGACCACTTCAAGTTACTCTAATGAACTCATTCTTTATTTATATTGTTGTTAAACCTACTGTATTCCAACTTCTCTATGGTTTATAAACTATTTTACTAGCCATAGATTCATCAAAATAAGCAAACAACACACAAAAAACAGAATCTGTCAAAAACAGAACAGTATGTAGTAATCTGTAGCTAGCGCAAGATCTGGAACCCCAAAAATTCTAAAATAAATTTCTGGACGTGAGGAATTTATCTATTAATCATCTGCAAAAATAATTAACTAAATATCACTTTCCAAATATAAATGGCAGCAGTTCTCATGAGCGCTAAAGTTTCTGTTTTTTACAGCAAGTTTAACAAGACTTTCCCCAAGTGTTCTCAACGGTTCTACTTGGCACAAACACTAATTAAACACAAAAAACACAACCTAAACAGAGGCTAGATAAATTATTTATTACTAAACAGGAGCAAAAAGCAAGGAATAAAAATAAAATTGGGTTGCCTCCCAACAAGCGCTATCGTTTAACGCCGCTAGCTAGGCATAACAAGCAAGGATAGATCTAGGTATTGCCATAATAATAAGATAGATCATTAAAACTCATTTCATATTCTCTACGTTCAGCAGCAAGTTTTCTTTGAGGCAAGCAAAAGTAATCAAAAGGGCTAAATTTAATGGGGCAAAAGTCCCCAAGATCAACCTTAGGAGGTATAGGTTCCTCCTTTGGTCCTTCGTATTGCACAACCTATTCATCATTGTAAGCATTCTTTTGAAAGAACTTTGTGAGCCTATATTCAAGAGAATATCCTAGTTCATTATTTCGAATAGCCAAATCATCATTAATTTCAGAAATTCTATCAACTAAAACATTGGTAGGAACCCTTTTTCTAAGATTTTCATTGAAAACAACATAGTCTAGAGATTGAAAACGCATTATTTCTTCTTGATCAAAGAGGATGGCCTCTATGGGAGGACGACAAGCGTCTACCCTATAATGTGCAAAGATTTCTTTGGCCTCTTTTATTATGAATCAAAACTCATGAGCCAAAAAGATAGTAGCAGCACGCTTAACAGAAGAATGCTCAATATTAGAAAATTCTAGGAAAATCCTTTGTATGCAAGGGTGCATGTGCATGAATTGTCTTTCAAGTTCAACTACAAGCATGGCAATAGCGTCCGCAAGACTACTACTTCTATGAAGGATGGAACTACCCATAGAAGGTGAAGCACCGGCACAAGTAAAGAAATCTTGAATAACTCCTTTTCCAATAATATTACCACTACCAACCCAGAATTTTTTTGTATGTAAGATGAGTGGTTCTTTAGCAGGAGCATCAGAATTTTTCATGATATTATTATTGTCCATATCGACAATAATTTCCCCAATTTCAGACATAGAGGTAGAAGGTAAGGGACTAGCCATAATGACAAGCAAACAAACTAACGCACAAGCAAACAAAAAGTGGGCAAAAAGAGGCAAACGGGAAAGAGAAGGAGGATAGAGAGAGAGGGCGAATAAAACGGCAAGGGTGAAGTGGGGGAGAGGAAAACGAGAGGCAAATGGCAAAAAATGTAATGCGGGAGATAAGGGTATGTGATGGGTACTTGGTATATTGACTTTTGTGTAGACTCCCCGGCAACGGCGCCAGAAATCCTTCTTGCTACCTCTTGAGCACTGCGTTGGTTTTCCCCGAAGAGGAAGGGATGATGCAGCAAAGTAGCGTAAGTATTTCCCTCAGTTTTTGAGAACCAAGGTATCAATCCAGTAGGAGGCTACGCGCCAGTCCCTCGTACCTACACAAAACAAATAAATCCTCGCAACCAACGCGATAAGGGGTTGTCAATCCCTACACGGCCACTTACGAGAGTAAGATCTGATAGATATGATAAGATAATATTTTTGGTATTTTTGTGATAAAGATGCAAAGTAAAATAAAGCAAAGTAAAAAAGCAAAGGAAATAACTAAGTATTGGGAGATTAATATGATAAAGATAGACCTGGGGGCCATACGTTTCACTAGTGGCTTCTCTCGAGAGCATAAGTATTCTACGGTGGGTGAACAAATTAATGTTGAGCAATTGACAGAATTGAGCATAGTTATGAGAATATCTAGGTATGATCATGTATATAGGCATCACGTCCGAGACAAGTAGACCGACTCCTGCCTGCATCTACTACTATTACTCCACTCATCGACCGCTATCCAGCATGCATCTAGAGTATTAAGTTAATGAAAACAGAGTAACGCCTTAAGCAAGATGACATGACGTAGAGGGATAAACTCATGCAATATGATGAAAACCCCATCTTGTTATCCTCGATGGCAACAATACAATACGTGCCTTGCTGCCCCTACTGTCACTAGGAAAGGACACCGCAAGATTGAACCCAAAGCTAAGCACTCCTCCCATTGCAAGAAAGATCAATCTAGTAGGCCAAACCAAACTGATAATTCGAAGAGACTTGCAAAGATAACCAGTCATACATAAAAGAATTTAGAGAAGATTCAAATGTTGTTCATAGATAGACTTGATCATAAACCCACAATTCATCGATCTCAACAAACACACCGCAAAAAGAAGATTACATCAAATAGATCTCCAGAAGAGAGGGGGGAGAACATTGTATTGATATCCAAAAAGAGAGAAGAAGCCATCTAGCTACTAACTATGGACCCGTAGGTCTGAGGTAAACTACTCACACTTCATCGGAGGGGCTATGGTGATGATGTAGAAGCCCTCCGTGATCGATGCCCCCTCCGGTGGAGCTCCGGAATAGGCCCCAAGATGGGATCTCGTGGATACAGAAATTTGCGGCGGTGGAATTAGGGTTTTGGCTCTGTATATGATCGTTTGGGGGTCCGTGGGTATATATAGGAGGAAGGAGTACGTCGGTGGAGCAACAGGGGGGCCACGAGGGTGGAGGGCGCGCCTGGGGGGGTAGGCGCGCCCCCTACCTTGTGGACTCCTCTTTTGTTTCTTGACGTAGGGTCCAAGTCCCCTGGATCACGTTCGGTGAGAAAATCACGTTCCCGAAGGTTTTATTCCGTTTGGACTCCGTTTGATATTCCTTTTCTTCGAAACCCTGAAATGGGCAAAAAACAGCAATTCTGGGCTAGGCCTCCGGTTAATAGGTTAGTCCCAAAAATAATATAAAAGTGGATAATAAAGCCCAATAATGTCCAAAACAGTAGATAATATAGCATGGAGCAATCCAAAAAATAGATACGTTGGAGACGTATCAGAGTCTGCCGTGGCATATTTATCTGCTATGATCAGCAGCTCGTCGAGGGTCGCCGGCTCGTCGCAGAGGAGTCGGTGCTTGAGGAGGGTGCCCTCTCGGCACCCAGCGGTGAAGTACTCGATGGCCTGCACCCCGTGCACGCCTTCGCAAGAGTTGCGGAGCTCGGCCCAGCGCGTGAGGTAGTCGCGGGTCGACTCGTTGGGGCCTTGCACGCACAAGGAGAGCTGGCGAGGTTTGGGTGGCCGCTTATACGTGCTGGTGAAGTTGCGGATGAAGGCTTCAGTGAAGTCGACCCAGCTGTTGATGCTACGGGGCTTTAGACTGTTCAGCCATGTCCGGGTTGTGCCCTGGAGCATGAGCGGAACATACTTCATGGCAACGCGCTTGTTGTCGTTTGCTATGCTGACGGCTGTGGAGTAGTCGACCAGCCAGTCCTCCGGCTTCACGGAGGCGGTGTATTTGGGCGTGTCTCTTGGGAGCGTGAACCCTTTGGGGAAGGGCTCGTCTCAAATGCAGGGACCGAAACAGGACGGGCCCAATTCATCTTCCTCTTCTAGCGCCAGGGACCGGTGGGGACGGTCGATCCGGTGGCGGGCATTGTTCTCTCCGACTCCCTCTCGGCGGCCAAGGCGGTCGCCGAGTGTCGGGTGATCAACAGGCGGCGAGGTGACACGCCTTTCCCTTCGAGGGGGAAGAGGTGGACAGTCATCCCGTCGTTCCACTCCTCTTGAGCGGCCGTCTTGGTCGCGCTCAATGGTGATGCGAGTCCGGCTACGGCTGGCAACCGGCTCCTTGTCTCTTCTCCCGCAGACGTCACCAGTCGGCGTTCGAGATGTCGCGCCTTGATCTCGGCAGGGAGGAGGATCGTCATTTTGCCGGTGTGGCGCCTCAGTGCGGCAACCGGCCTCGTGCTGCTCAGCAGCCGCATCGAGGAGCCGCTGGACGCGCTCCGCCATCTGGTGACGCTCTTCGCCCTCGAACTTGTCTAGTTCTTCTGTTGCCGCCTGGGCAGCTCGGATATTCTCCACGGGCGTGGCGTAGATGGGGCGATCTGCCCGAGCAGGTTGGTGATGGCCACGCCGCGCTGCTGGACCGTGCCAAGGTGGCTGGGCCCAGCGGGAGCCGGCATGCCGCCCACAGTGCAGTCCATCTCGCGTCAGTAGGCTTCCGACAAGTGTCTCATGCTAGCCAGCTTCTTGGCGCCCTCGACAAGCTGGAGGCAGCGTGCCTCCAGCATCTCGGCATCGGCGTCTTCTGGATTGGGCGTCGTCAGGTCTTGTAGTGCCGCGTTGAGCGGGTCATGAGCATCTCCGCCAGAGTGCTCACCGTGGCCGATGACAAGCACCTCTGTGACGGCGCTTTCGCCCCTCTCCTCACGAGGAGGTGGCTCGTCGTAGACCACCACGTTGGTGGGGAACGCATTAAGCGATGCAGTGTCGGAGTCGAGAAGCATCAGATCGGTGGAGCCAACGGATTCCAAATCTGCAGCGGGCTCGCTGGCTACGTGGAGCTAATCGAGGAGGCTGACGAGGCGGCTCTCGGGGCCGTCATTGCCCGCATCGGATGCCGGCTCGTCGGAGAGGCGAACCTCGCCAACAAGGTCGGCGAGGCAGCTCGCCGCACAGGCGAGCTCCGCGCCACGCAACGCGTCGGCACAGACTCCGTCTGGCGTGCCGGGATGGCTATGCTCGCCAGGGAGGAAAAGGGTTCCCGTCCAGAACAGGTCTCCGGACGACGGTGCACCTCGCCCCACGGTGGGCGCCAAATGTCGCGGGTTGGGTGCGACATATGCCAATGGATGGCTTATCATGGTGGGAGCGAGTAGAACGTCCCCGGTGCCTGGAAGCGGGATGAGGCGTAGACACGTACGCCGGTGAACTTTACCCAGGTTCGGGGCTCTCCTAGGAGATAACACCCCTAGTCCTACTCTGCGGGGTCTCCGCATGATCACTAAGACACAAGTGAGTACAATGGTGCTCCTCAAGCTGTATGATAGAGGTGGGAGAAGGCAAGGCTTGCTCTCTCCTCCCCTAGGTATGAATCTAGTCCTAACCGAGTGGGAACCCTTTGCATGGGTGCCCTGGGGGGTTTATATAGGCCTACCCCCAGGGGTACAATGGTAATACGGTCGGGCGTAGGGCCCGGCTGTCAGTCTCTCTGGTCGCCGACCTCTCCGCCGACAGCTGGGGCCCGCCGCCTGGTGGGCCCCGCAGGCTAGTCTGGTACGGAGCCGACAAGCCGCCGCCGCCGCTCGCAGGTCCTGCCGGCTGTGGATTACTGTAGTCGTGTTGCTAATGACGTGTGCTCGGTCGGGGAGGCGTGGCTACAGTCCCTCCGCCTAGTGGGAGATCACTGTAGCCACTCTGCATCTTATCTGGTTAATGGTGCGTGGGGCCCTGAGGAAGGACCGGGCCGGCCTCCCTCGGGTCTGACTAGTGTGGCTCCCACTGCCCACCGGGCTCTCGCTGACCGGTAGGGCCCGCCGTCCTTGGGCCGTACAGACAGGCGGTCATGGGAGCAGGGCTTGGCCTGTCGGGAGTGACATCAAGGGTGAAGTGGCAACAGTGCCGCGCCGGGCGGAGATCTCCGCTGGTACGAGGAACTGTGGCCACGCCCGCTCCTGGATTCGTGGGGGGGGGGATGGGCTACACTGTTGCCTCACCCTGTTCTGTCTTCTTTAATGGGGGTGCGGACTTTGAGGGCACCGTGCGCCGACTGCTGGGAGCCGGCTCTTGATAACCCACAAGTATAGGGGATCAATTGTAGCCTCTTTCGATAAGTAAGAGTGTCAAACCCAACGAGGAGCTAAAGGTAGAACAAATATTCCCTCAAGTTCTATCGACCACCGATACAACTCTACGCACGCTTGACGTTCGCTTTACCGCAAACAAGTATGAAACTAGAAGTACTTTGCAGGTGTTTTTAGGTAAGCTTGCAAGAAAGTAAAGAGCACGTAAATAAAAGCTAGGGGTTGTTTAGATAAATACACAACTAAATTAGTTTTAGTAAAGAGCTTTTGTCAACAAGAAGGTTATTTGTCCCTAGGCAATCGATAACTAGACCGGTAATCATTATTGCAATTTTATTTGAGGGAGAGGCATAAGCTAACATACTTTCTCTACTTGGATCATATGCACTTATGATTGGAACTCTAGCAAGCATCCGCAACTACTAAAGATTCATTAAGGTAAAACCCAACCATAGCATTAAAGCATCAAGTCCTCTTTATCCCATACTCAAACAACCTACTTACTCGGGTACGTGCTTCTGTCACTCACGCCACCCACCATAAGCAAATCATAAGCATATTGCAAAACCTACAGCGGGAATCCCTCACGCTTGCGCGACACGGAGAGCACCATAGGACAACAGCAATAATAAAACATACAAATCAAACCAATCTTGATCATCAAATAGCCATTAGGACAAAACAGATCTACTCAAACATCATAGGATAGCCATACATCATTGGGAAATAATATATAGCATTGAGCACCATGTTTAAGTAGAGATTACAGCGGGTAAGAGAGAGGTTACACCGCTGCATAGAGGGGGGAAGAGTTGGTGATGATGGCGGTGAAGTTGTTGGTGCAGATGGCGGTGATGATGATGGCCCCGGCAGCGCTCCGGCGCCACCGGAAGCAAGGGGGAGAGGGGGCCCTCCTTCTTCTTCTTCCTTGACCTCCTCCCTAGATGGGAGAAGGGTTTCCCCTCTGGTCCTTGGCCTCCATGGCGTGGGAGGGGCGAGAGCCCCTCCGAGATTGGATCTGTCTCTCTGTCTCTCTCTGTTTCTGCGTTCGCCCCTGCTCTATTTCACTGTTTCGCTTATATATGGAGATCCGTAACTCCGATTGGCCTGAAACCTTCGCCGTGATTTTTTTCCGAATATTAGCTTTCTTGCGGCAAAAGAAGAGCGTCAACCGCCTTATGGTGGGCTCATGAGGGTAGGGGGCGCGCCCTAAGGGGGGCGCGCCCCCTGCCTCGTGACCACCTCGGGCACTGGTTCGTGTTGATTTTCCTTCCAAATTTTCCATATTTTCCAAAAATAAGCTCCGTCCGTTTTTATCCCGTTTGGACTCCGTTTGATATGGATATTCTGCGAAACCAAAAACATGCAACGGACAGGAACGGGCACTGGGCACTGGATCAATATGTTAGTCCCAAAAATAATATAAAAAGTTGCCAAAAAGTATATTGAAGTTGAATAATTTTGGCATGGAACAATCAAAATTATAGATACGACGGAGACGTATCAGCATCCCCAAGCTTAATTCCTGCTCGTCCTCGAGTAGGTAAATGATAAAAAAAGATAATTTTTGATGTGGAATGCTACCTAGCACAATCTTGATCATATGTCTAATCATGGCATGAATATTAAGACACGAGTGATTCAAAGCAATAATCTATCCGTTGACATAAAGACAATAATATTTCAAGCATACCAACCAAGCAATTATGTCTTATTGAAATAACATAGTCAAAGAAAGTTCATCCCTACAAAACCATATAGTCTGGCTATGCTCCATCTTCACCACACAAAGCATTCACATCATGCACAACCCCGATGACAAGCCAATCAATTGTTTCATACTTTGACGTTTCTCAAACCTTTTCAACTTTCACGCAATACATGAGCGTGAGCCATGGACATAGCACTATAGGTGGAATAGAATATGATGGTGGGGGTTATGTGGAGAAGACAAAAAAAGAGAAAGTTTCACATCAACTAGGCGTATCAACGGGCTATGGAGATGCCCATTAATAGATATCAATGTGAGGAGTAGGGATTGCCATGCAACGGATGCACTAGAGCTATAAGTATATGAAAGCTCAAACTGAAACTAAGTGGGTGTGCATCCAACTTGCTTGCTCATGAAGACCTAGGGCATTTGAGGAAGCCCATCGTTGGAATATACAAGCCAAGTTCTATAATGAAAATTCCCACTAGTATATGAAAGTGATAACTCAAGAGACTCTCTATATGAAGAACATGGTGCTACTTTGAAGCACAAGTGTGGTAAAAGGATAGTAACATTGCCCCTTCTCTATTTTTCTCTCATTTTTTTTGGGCCTTCTCCCCTTTTTCTGGCCTTTCTCTTTTATATATATTTTTTTATTTTTTTCGTCCGGAGTCTCATCCCGACTTGTGGGGGAATCATAGTCTCCATCATCCCTTCCTCACTGGGGCAAAGTCCTAATAATGATGATCATCACACTTTTATTTACTTACAACTCAATATTACAACTCGATATCTAGAACAAAGATATGACTCTATATGAATGCCTCCGGCGGTGTACCGGGATGTGCAATGATCTAGTGTAGCAATGACATCAAAAAACAGACAAGCCATGAAAACATCATGCTAGCTATCTTACGATCATGCCAAGCAATATGACAATAAATGCTCAAGTCATGTATATGATGATGATGGAAGTTGCATGGCAATATATCTCGGAATGGCTATGGAAATGCCATGATAGGTAGGTATGGTAGCTGTTTTGAGGAAGATATAATGAGGCTTATGTGTGACAGAGTGTATCATATCACGGGGTTTGGATGCACCGGCGAAGTTTGCACCAACTCTCAAGGTGAGAAAGGGCAATGCACGGTACCGAAGAGGCTAGCAATGATGGAAGGGTGAGAGTGCGTATAATCCATGGACTCAACATTAGTCATAAAGAACTCACATACTTATTGCAAAAATCTATTAGTCATCGAAACAAAGTACTACACGCATGCTCCTAGGGGGATAGATTGGTAGGAAAAGACCATCGCTCGTCCCCGGCCGCCACTCATAAGGAAGACAATCAATAAACACCTCATGCTCCGACTTCGTTACATAACGGTTCACCATACGTGCATGCTACGGGACTTGCAAACCTCAACACAAGTATTTCTCAATTTCACAATTACTCGACTAGCATGACTCTAATATCACCATCTTTATATCGCAAAACTATTGCAAGGAATCAAACATATCATATTCAGCGATCTACAAGTTTATGTAGGATTTTATGACTAACCATGTGAACGACCAGTTCCTGTCATCTCTCTAAATAGATATAAGTGAAGCACGAGAGTTTAATTCTTTCTACAAAAGATATGCCCGTGCTCTAACAAATATAAGTGAAGCAAAAGAGCATTCTACAAATGGCGGTTGTCTAAGTGAAGAGAAACAGGCAATCCAAACTTCACATGATATAAGTGAAGCACATGAAGCATTCTATAAAGCCATACTCAAAATATATAAGTGAAGTGCAAAGAGCATTCTATAAATCAACCAAGGACCATCTCACACCAGCATGGTGCATAAAAAAATAAAAACCTAAATGCAAAAGACGCTCCAAAACTTGCACATATCGCATGAACGAAACGAATCCGAAAATATACCGATACTTGTTGAAGAAAGAGGGGATGTGTAACGCCCTCGATGCGGCTATATCTCCCACGTGTTGAAGCACGACTTAGAGGCATAACCGCATTGAAAGCAATGTCGCAAGTGAGGTAATCTTCACACAACCCATGTAATACATAAGGGAAAAGATACATAGTTGGCTTACAATCGCCACTTCACACAAATACATGAATAAAGCATTACAACATCCAAATACAATCAAGGTCCGACTATGGAACCAAAATAAAAGAAGAACCCCAAATGCGACAAGGTCCCCGATCGACCCCAACTGGGCTCCACTACTGATCAACTAGAACGAAACAACACAAAGGACAAGATCTTCATCGAGCTCCTCCTGAGCTTGGTTGCGTCATCTACACAGTAACCTCGGCACCTGCAAGCTGGTTTTGGAAGTATCTGTGAGCCACAGGGACTCAGCAATCTCGCACCCTCGCGATCAAGACTATTTAAGCTTATGGGTAAGGTAAAGGTATGAGGTGGAGCTGCAGCAAGCGGCTAGCATATATGGTGGCTAACATACGCAAATGAGAGCGAGAAGAGAAGGCAAAGCACGGTCGATACAAGTATGATCAAGAAGTGATCCTAAAACAACCTACGTCAAGCATAACGCCAACACCGTGTTCACTTCCCGGACTCCGCCGGAAAGAGACCATCACGGTTACACATGCGGTTGATGCATTTTAATTAAGTTCAACTTCAGGTTTTCTACAACCGGACATTAACAAATTCCCATCTGCCCATAACCGCAGGCACGGCTTTCGAAAGTTCAAATCCCTGCAGGGGTGTCCCAACTTAGCCCATGACAAGCTCTCACGGTCAACGAAGGAATAGACCTCCTCCCGAGATATTCCGATCAGACTCGGTATCTCGGTTCTACAAGACACTTTGACAAGTTAAAACAAATCCAGCAACACCACCCAGATGTGCCGACAAATCCCGATAGGAGCTGCACATATCTCGTTCTCAGGGCACATCGGATGAGCAAGACGTCGGGTAGGCCAGCCCAGAGTTGCCCCTGGTAGCCCCGGACATCGCTCGGTTGGACCAACACTCAGAGGAGCACTGGCCCGGGGGGGTTAAAATAATGATGACCCTTGGGCGCACGACCCCCAAGGGAAAAGAACAAGCTAGGTGGCAAATGGTAAAATCAGTGTTGGGCATTGCTGGAAGAGTTTTACTCAAGGCAAACTGTCAAGGGGTTCCCATTATTACCCAACCGCGTAAGGAATGCAAAATCCAGGAACATAACACCGATATGACGGAAACTAGGGCGGCAAGAGTGGAACAAAACACCAGGAATAAGGCCAAGCCTTCCACCCTTTACCAAGTATATAGATGCGTTAATTAAATAAGATATATTGTGATATCCCAGCAAGTAAACATGTTCCAACAAGGAACAACATCTCCATGTTCCAACAGGGAACAAACTTCAATCTTCACCTACAACTAACAACGCTATAAGAGGGGTTGAGCAAAGCGGTAACATAGCCAAACAACGGTTTGCTAGGACAAGGTGGGTTAGAGGCTTGGTTCAACAATATGGGAGGCATGATAAGCAAGTGGTAGGTATCGCGGCATAGGCATAGCAAAAGAGTGAGCATCTAGCAAGCAAAGATAGAAGTGATTTCGAGGGTATGGTCATCTTGCCTGAAATCCCGCAAGGAAGAAGAACGAGTCCATGAAGAAGACAAACGGACGTAGACGAACGAGTCCTCACAAACGCGACGTTACCGGAACCAACCCGAAGAAGCAACACCGGAAAGAAGCACACAACATAGTAAACAACCAATACATGAACATGGGATGATGCACAACCAAGTATGATGCATGTCCGGTTTAATGAAGCATGGCATGGCAAAGTGCACAAACAATCCTACAAATTAAGTGGAGCTCAATATGCAACGAGTTGCATATTGACGAAACACCACAACAAGTTATTTAGTTCGATCTTGTTTATGTACCCAACAATATTAAATGTTGTTAAACATGGCAAGAGGGTGAAGCAAAGTAAAACTACCTATCTAGTCAAGTTTAAATGAGGCCGGAAGCAACGAACAACAATTCCGGTAAATCCTTATATGCATATTTTAAGGTTTGGTACTGTTCTGCCCTAATCATAATTTTAGAGTTATTAAACATGCAAAGTAAGTGAACCAAGTTAAACTAGGCATTTTTCTACCCCATTTACATATAAAGATTATTTAATTCCGAGTTACGGTTATTTAGTTATGAATTAAACCATTTAGCATGGCATAGGAGAAAATTTAACCAAACAGCATTTTAAACATTTTAAACATGGATGAAAGTTGGATATTATGAATCTAGACAAAATTCTAAGCAAGTTTCATATTAAGTTTGTTTTAATCCGATGCACGGTTTGTGAGTTATTATATGCATGTTGTCTAGGGACTAAACTGTAAACTGGCAGTTTTCTGGAAAAATAGGAAAAATCACTGATAGAAAAAAAAACAGATGCGGGCCGAAACTGTTAGCCCAACAGAAGGAAAAAAACACTGGGTGGCCTCACCATGGGCTTCGGCCCAGTCAGAGGAGGCGGCTGGCAGGCTGGATCGAACGAGGTGGAGGGCCGGCCTCGCTACGTGCCTGGCGCGTAGCGCTTGAGCGGGGCGTGGTCAACGCTCGAGCAGAGCGGGCGTCCCCTTTCTTGACAAGAAGCAGAGCCGCCACGGCGCGGTTACGGGCACAGGGAGACGCAGCTCCGGCAGGCAGGGGCCGGTGTCGTGGCGGCGGAGCGGCACAAAATCTGGGCGGGGGTCGAGGTAGAGGCGGAGGAGAGGTTCCCTGGCTCTAGGCCCTCGCTCGGGGGTTAGCTGGAGGCACGGCGGGCAAGCACGGCTCGATCCCGAACTGCTGCTTGCAGCAGGGTAGGCAGAGGCTGACGGCGAGGAACTTGGACGACGGCGACGGATTTGGCGCGCAGAGGAGGCCAGCGGGAGGAAGAGCAGCTCGGGCGCGCTCGGAGTCGCCGACAACGGGCGCCATGGGGTTCGGCTGCGGCCCTGTGGTGGCGCGTTCCGGCGATGACGGCCGGAGCAGAGGAGTCGAGGCCGCTGCGGGACTTGAGGAGCTCGGCAAGGGGCGCAGCCATCCATGGCGGCTCCTGGTTGTCTCCTGGTCAGAGTGAAAAGGAGAGATGATAGACGGAGGGGAAGATGAACAGGAGGACAGGAAGAGGAGGCGAGGTGACAGCGACCTGTTGGGTAGAAGACGACGGCGGGTCCAGCAGAGCTGGGACCTCGAGGTGGAGCCGCACGAGGTGGCTCGGGAGGCCCTCTCCATGTGTGCTCGGGCGAAGAAGCTTCGGTGACGAGGCAGATCAGCCGAGGAGACGGGCGCGCGAGGAGCAGCTCAGGCAGGGGATCCAGGGGCGCTATCCTGTTGGAGCTCGAGGGAGGCAGCGGATCGATGGGTTGGCCGCTGACTGAAATCGAAGGGAAGCAGAGGCTGACGCTGGTTCGCAGAACGAGGGGGCTAGTGGATCGGATCTGGGAGGATCCCAAGGTGGATGAGGGAGGCTGTAGGTGGCGGCGGTTAGAGGGGACAAAAGTCCTACTCCCTCTGTTCCTAAATATAAGTCTTTGTAGGGATTTCACTATGGACTACATACGGAGCAAAATGAGTGAATCTACATTCTAAAATGCATCTATATACATCCGTATGTGGTTCATAGTGAAATCTTTACAAAGACTTATATTTAGGAACGGAGGGAGTAGAATTTAGGGTTAGGGGCTATTTATAGCATGTAGATGAAAGGAGAGGGATGATCTAGTCCCTCCGATTGAAACAGACAGTCCGAGAAAAATAGGTAGGGAGCCCAATTAAGAAAACGGTGATATTTTCTAGATGTTTAGGGATGATCCGGACACAACGGTGACGACTGCCCGGGTTGGGTCCGGGACAATTTTCGGACGCGCGCGAGGAGGGCCGCGGGCTGACGAGAGAGGTTAGGTTGGACCTGGTGGTAGGTAGTGGGCTGTGCAGACGGTCTCGAACTGAGAGAAGAGAAGAGAGGGAGGCCCGGCGACTGTTTCCGGAGACCGAAAACGCCCGACGTTAGACCGGCTATATTGCCGCTATAGTTATCCGTTGGGGCATCAAACGATCTCCGAATGCGACGAAACTTGACAGGCGGTCTATCTACACTATAATAAGACCACACGTCAACTCTCATCCCATTCCGAGAACATTTTCTGGCCACTTATAAAATACTATTTCAGACATGCCGCGGGCGTGTGCAAGTGTGTCTGGGCTCAGAACGGACAACGGACGGAACGAGGAGACCGGGACGGATGCAAGTTTTGAAAACATGATGATGCAATGCACATGATTACATGGCAAGATGCAACACGCAAGCGAATGACATGACAACGACAGTGAATAACTGGCAGACACCTGGCACATCGGTCTCGGGGCGTTACAACACTCCATCACTACGAGAGGATCTCGTCCCGAGATCTAGAATGGCACCGGAGGGACAACGGAAGAGAAAGAGAAGAGGTAAGGCTAAGTTGCTCCTTTGACAAACAAGTGAAACCAAAGAACCTTTAAGAGGATAAGCCATCTTGAGAAAAGAAAACAATGGAGATAAACGAAGTTGAAAGCACTCCATTAGAAAAGAGGAACAAGGAAGAACGAATTTGGACAGCACTCCGGTTGAAAAATGATACAAGACTTGATAAACTGAAAGAGCTTGAGCAAAAGGGACACAACACTCCGGTTGAAAGGATAAGCACGAATTAAACATGATCTTGACAAGACCGGAAGATGGGTTGAAGAGAGCAACATCACAATGGCTCCAGAACAAAAGAATAGAAGATAGATAATTGAAATAAAAGAATGGAGAAGAAAATGCCATCTTATGCCACAAGAGAGCTTGAAGAGGCATCTTTAGGAAAAGGGTCGAACGGAGTTGTTGGAACACCAACAACAAAAGGATAAGCTTGATATGGTCTTATGGAATACATCTCAAAATTATGAGGTGACAACCTGCCACTCACGGGAAAAAGAATTGGATTGATAAGAACAAGGAGACGAGGAAGCATTTCACCGGGAGGATAAAGAAGAACTTGGGTCCTTTATAAGCGCCATAGATAGCAACAAACCTTAGGGAAGGCTTTAGGTGAAATATAACCCAAGATAATTCCAATGAAGAAACTGATGGGTTTAAATACCTCATTCTTGACAACATGTGAATCATGAAACATGAACTCAAATTATCAAGAATGATATAATACCACCTCTATTGATACGGAAGGAAGAATTGCACTCCAGATTGCAAGATGAAGAATGCTTGAGCTCATCTGAAAAGAATCTTGATGAACACTTCGAGAAGAAATTGAATCCTTGATGAACCATCATGTAGAACCTCCATGAAGAACTCCGGTAAACAAAGGAATGAAAAGAAAGAGAAGTTGAAAACCTAAGGTGAATCCTTGCAATGATTAGATGGATCTACGTGATGATGAAAGCTTGGAACTCCGAGAAAAGAAAAATGAACAAATGAAAACGAGAATTTGATGAGCCTCCGAAACAGGGAATTAAATTATTTGGATGAAACAAGAATAAGAATTACATTATGCTTAACCTTCACCAATTTAAAATGATGACAAGCAGCGGATTTGACATACTACTTATTCTCGAAGAGAGCATTAAGACAGATATAGTGCCAACTTGGGAAAATATTGGACGAACCAGCGGTAGGATAGAAATAACAAATAAATTGATATGATAAATGAAAGAAGAGAATCTTGAATGAACCACCGTAAGAATTAAAAATGAACGACAAGAAGATAAAGAAAACACCGGGAAGAATTAGCAAATGAATGAAGATGCTTGAGAGAATTTAGATATATGAGAACGAAGAGATTACGAGCTGATTAGAGAATCCTTGATTTAAGCACCGGTATGATTTAGAGTATGAGAGCTGAAAGCTGGGAATGAGTGATACTTGAAAAGATGGCCTTCGGGGAAAAGAAATGGAAAAAAACTCATGAAATGCTCCGGATGGGTGAAAAGAATTCCCACAATCGAAAATAATTATAAGAGGATGGCAACAAGCTAGAATCACGAATCTTGAAGAGAATGGAGCAAGATTGAGAGAAAAATCTTCTTCGGTCTTCAAATGACGACGAAGAACACCACCAAGAATAATTTAGACACTCCGGGAGAATCAAAAGCGAAGAGGTTGAGCCAACTATGAAAAGAATTTGAAAGATCTTGGAGAATTACATTTGACTGATGATAATTCATTCTTACGTCAAACTTTGAAAGGAAATTTTGAGGATAGCTCCGGGAAATAAGAAGAGTCAGGTAAGATCCTGGAAAAAACCTATGGGTTAGGGCCCACTGAAAAGAAAAACACCGTTGAACGATTTAAAAGAGAGAAAGTACCGGTTGAATTAAATGGCTTGAATGAGATAACAACCCCGAAATAGGTTGAACGGATCTTGAATGACAAGACGAGTCCATTGAGATATCTTGAGCACTCCGGAACAAATGAATAGCGAGAAATGAATTATTATGAGGTGCACCGGTATGAGAAGGTATTTGAAACAAGGGAAAAGGGATATGAGATCAACACCGAAAGCTTGATTTGAAACCATCGGAGAAGAAAAGAATGAAGAATGACGAACTAGTAGAACATCTTCATGGAAACCACCGGGTAAGAACATTGACGGAAAAGAATGGAGAGACTTCACAAAAATAAAAGGATACTTGATAAAGAAATCTGAGTCCTTGAAGAAAACAAGGGTGGGAGGGTGGGAAAACAAAGACAACTTGGAACGGATGAAGCAAACACCGTTGAGAAGAACTGATAATTGATCTTATGGATGTTGAAGTGATCGGATCCACTTGAAAATAAAACACGCCGGTTGAAAAGGATTGACATGACAGACTCGATGATTGAGAAGGATTAGTATTCACATCGAAGTATGAGAACACCGCTTAGAAAAGGTATGGAATCAACACTTGACTTCGAAGCAACTTGAATACCACAACTCAAAACAAAACAAAGTATTGGCTTGTAGAATAAGCCAGAACAAACATATGATAGAGATTTCGTCCGAAGTTTTCATGGTGGGGCCTACACGGGCTCGATCGTACAGCACCATCATGTACAAGGCAGTGCACATGACATACGAAGCGTCCCCGAGTCGGCATAGCCAAGGACTCTTTAAGACACAATGAGACCACTGTAAAACCGACCGTGAATAGGCGGACCACTAGATGTCGAACCCCAATTTCATATCATACATCTGTCGGAAAGATATCCTAAGAGCTACTTGAATTCCCACTTATAAACTCCCGAAATTTTACGGTTATGCAATCAGGTGTTGGGGATACAGGGGAAGCATAATATCTCACGCAAAACTAGCAAATCCTACATCCAGCTGTATCCATCCTTCAACACATAACCAAGAAACCTTCGGAAATCATCTACCTCAACCTTCGAAAAGCATCCGTTATACAAGTTATGGCGATACTCCCGAACTCCCGCCCCAGTACTGGGTGGCGTCGAGGTTATCTCACCAACGAACTGCATAAAAGAGATTTTCGATGTCGGCGAACTAAACTCAGGTATTCCAGAACTGCAACAATAAAATTATGACGACAACACCTCAAAGCTCAACTCCCCGGGACACTTCCACAAAACCCTTGAGAGGAGGCACCAAGACAATGTTCTCGTCACAAAACCGTCAGAACGATTCCAAGATACCCGCGTGATCCTAAAAAAATTTAGTGAAATTTGAGAAGAGAGGAGTCAAAACTCTATGTCAGGATGCCTTACCAGAGCGATGAGGAGACTGGGAAGTAAAAATAATTCCTAAACTCTCCGATATATAATTCCTAAATGACTCAAAACATTTTTCTAGACACAACTCGGCTGCTAAAAACGATCAATCAGTGGGGGCTCCTAAGGTCGGGGAAGGCTCTGATACCAACTTGATAACGCCCTCAATGCGGCTATATCTCCCACGTGTCGAAGCACGACTTAGAGGCATAACCGCATTGAAAGCAATGTCGCAAGTGAGGTAATCTTCACACAACCCATGTAATACATAAGGGAAAAGATACATAGTTGGCTTACAATCGCCACTTCACACAAATACATGAATAAAGCATTACAACATCCAAATATAATCAAGGTCTGACTACGGAACCAAAATAAAAGAAGAACCCCAAATGCGACAAGGTCCCCGATCGACCCCAACTGGGCTCCACTACTGATCAACTAGAACGAAACAACACAAAGGAAAAGATCTTCATCGATCTCCTCCTGAGCTTGGTTGCGTCATCCGCACGGTAACCTCGGCACCTGCAAGCTGGTTTTGGAAGTATCTGTGAGCCACAGGGACTCAGCAATCTCGCACCCTCGCGATCAAGACTATTTAAGCTTATGGGTAAGGTAAAGGTATGAGGTGGAGCTGCAGCAAGCGGCTAGCATATATGGTGGCTAACATACGCAAATGAGAGCGAGAAGAGAAGGCAAAGCACGGTCGATACAAGTATGATCAAGAAGTGATCCTAAAACAACCTACATCAAGCATAACTCCAACACCATGTTCACTTCCCGGACTCCGCCGGAAAGATACCATCACGGTTACACACGCGGTTGATGCATTTTAATTAAGGTCAACTTCAGGTTTTCTACAACCGAACATTAACAAATTCCCATCTGCCCATAACCGCAGGCACGGCTTTTGAAAGTTCAAATCCCTGCAGGGGTGTCCCAACTTAGCCCATGACAAGCTCTCACGGTCAACGAAGGAATAGACCTCCTCTCGAGATATTCCGATCAGACTCGGTATCTCGGTTCTACAAGACACTTCGACAAGTTAAAACAAATCCAGCAACACCACCCAGATGTGCCGACAAATCCCGATAGGAGCTGCACATATCTCGTTCTCAGGGCACACCAGATGAGCAAGACGTCGGGTAGGCCAGCCCAGAGTTGCCCCTGGTAGCCCCAGACATCGCTCGATTGGACCAACACTCAGAGGAGCACTGGCCCGGGGGGGTTAAAATAATGATGACCCTTGGGCGCGTGACCCCCAAGGGAAAAGAAAAGGCTAGGTGGCAAATGGTAAAACCAATGTTGGGCATTGCTGGAAGAATTTTACTCAAGGCGAACTGTCAAGGGGTTCCCATTATTACCCAACCGCGTAAGGATGCAAAATCCGGGAACATAACACCGATATGACGGAAACTAGGGCGGCAAGAGTGGAACAAAACACCAGGCATAAGGCCAAGCCTTCCACCCTTTACCAAGTATATAGATGCGTTAATTAAATAAGATATATTGTGATATCCCAACAAGTAAACATGTTCCAACAAGGAACAACATCTCCATGTTCCAACAGGGAACAAACTTCAATCTTCACCTACAACTAACAACGCTATAAGAGGGGCTAAGCAAAGCGGTAACATAGCCAAACAACAGTTTGCTAGGACAAGGTGGGTTAGAGGCTTGGTTCAACAATATGGGAGACATGATAAGCAAGTGGTAGGTATCGCGGCATAGGCATAGCAAAAGAGCGAGCATCTAGCAAGCAAAGATAGAAGTGATTTCGAGGGTATGGTCATCTTGCCTGAAATCCCGCAAGGAAGAAGAACGAGTCCATGAAGAAGACAAACGGACGTAGACGAACGAGTCCTCACAAACGCGACGTTACCGGAACCAACCCGAAGAAGCAACACCGGAAAGAAGCACACAACATAGTAAACAACCAATACATGAACATGGGATGATGCACAACCAAGTATGATGCATGTCCGGTTTAATGAAGCATGGCATGGCAAAGTGCACAAACAATCCTACAAATTAAGTGGAGCTCAATATGCAACGAGTTGCATATTGACGAACCACAACAAGTTATTTAGTTCGATCTTGTTTATGTGCCCAACAATATTAAATGTTGTTAAACATGGCAAGAGGGTGAAGCAAAGTAAAACTACCTATCTAGTCAAGTTTAAATGAGGCCGGAAGCAACGAACAACAATTCCGGTAAATCCTCATATGCATATTTTAAGGTTTGGTACTGTTCTGCCCTAATCATAATTTTAGAGTTATTAAACATGCAAAGTAAGTGAACCAAGTTAAACTAGGCATTTTTCTAACCCCATTTACATATAAAGATTATTTAATTCCGAGTTACGGTTATTTAGTTATGAATTAAACCATTTAGCATGGCATAGGAGAAAATTTAACCAAACAGCATTTTAAACATGGATGAAAGTTGGATATTATGAATCTAGACAAAATTCTAAGCAAGTTTCATATTAAGTTTGTTTTAATCCGATGCACGGTTTGTGAGTTATTATATGCATGTTGTCTAGGGACTAAACTATAAACTGGCAGTTTTCTAGAAAAATAGGAAAATTCACTGATAGAAAAAAAAACAGACGTGGGCTGAAACTGTTAGCCCAACAGAAGGAAAAAAACACTGGGTGGCCTCACCATGGGCTTCGGCCCAGTCAGAGGAGGCGGCTGGCAGGCTGGATCGAACGAGGTGGAGGGCCGGCCTTGCTGCGTGCCTGGCGCGTAGCGCTTGAGCGGGGCGCGGTCAACGCTCGAGCAGAGCGGGCGTCCTCTTTCTCGACAAGAAGCAGAGCCGCCGCGGCGCAGTTGCGGGCACAGGGAGACGCAGCTCCGGCAGGCAGGGGCCGGTGTCGTGGCGGCGGAGCGGCGCGAAATCTGGGCGGGGGTCAAGGTAGAGGCGGAGGAGAGGTTCCCTGGCTCTAGGCCCTCGCTCGGGGGTTAGCTAGAGGCACGGCGGGCAAGCACGGCTCGATCCCGAACTGCTGCTTGCAGCAGGGTAGGCAGAGGCTGACGGCGAGGAACTTGGACGACGGCGATGGATTTGGCGCGCAGAGGAGGCCAGCGGGAGGAAGAGCAGCTCGGGCGCGCTCGGAGTCGCCGACAACGGGCGCCATGGGGTTCGGCTGCGGCCCTGTGGTGGCGCGTTCCGGCGATGACGGCCGGAGCAGAGGAGTCGAGGCCGCTGCGGGACTTGAGGAGCTCGGCAAGGGGCGCAGCCATCCATGGCGGCTCCTGGTTGTCTCCTGGTCAGAGTGAAAAGGAGAGATGATAGACGGAGGGGAAGATGAACAGGAGGACAGGAAGAGGAGGCGAGGTGACAGCGACCTGTTGGGTAGAAGACGACGGCGGGTCCAGCAGAGCTGGGACCTCGAGGTGGAGCCGCACGAGGTGGCTCGGGAGGCCCTCTCCATGTGTGCTCGGGCGAAGAAGCTTCGGTGACGAGGCAGATCAGCCGAGGAGACGGGCGCGCGAGGAGCAGCTCGGGCAGGGGATCCAGGGGCGCTGTCCTGTTGGAGCTCGAGGGAGGCAGCGGATCGATGGGTTGGCCGCTGACTGAAATCGAAGGGAAGCAGAGGCTGACGCTGGTTCGCAGAACGAGGGGGCTAGTGGATCGGATCTAGGAGGATCCCAAGGTGGATGAGGGAGGCTGTAGGTGGAGGCGGTTAGAGGGGACAAAAGTCCTAGAATTTAGGGTTAGGGGCTATTTATAGCATGTAGATGAAAGGAGAGGGATGATCTAGTCCCTCTGATTGAAATCAGACGGTCCGAGAAAAATAGGTAGGGAGCCCAATTAAGAAAACAGTGATATTTTGTAGATGTTTGGGGATGATCCGGACACAACGGTGACGACTGCCCGGGTCGGGTCCGGGACAATTTTCGAACGCGCGCGAGGAGGGCCGCGGGCTGACGAGAGAGGTTAGGTTGGACCTGGCGGTAGGTAGTGGGCTGTGCAGACGGTCTCGAACTGAGAGAAGAGAAGAGAGGGAGGCCCGGCGACTGTTTCCGGAGACCGAAAACGCCCGACGTTAGACCGGCTATATTGCCGCTATAATTATCCGTTGGGGCATCAAACGATCTCCGAATGCGATGAAACTTGACAGACGGTCTATCTACACTATAATAAGACCACACGTCAACTCTCATCCCATTCCGAGAACATTTTCCGGCCACTTATAAAATACTATTTCAGACATGTCGCGGGCGCGTGCAAGTGTGTCTGGGCTCAGAACGGACAACGGACGGAATGATGAGACCGGGACGGATGCAAGTTTTGAAAACATGATGATGCAATGCACATGATGACATGGCAAGATGCAACACGCAAGCAAATGACATGACAACGACAGCGAATAACTGGCAGACACCTGGCACATCGGTCTCGGGGCGTTACAGGATGCCTCCCCAGCATCCCCAAGCTTAGATGCTTGAGTCTCCTTGAATATTTACTTGGGGTGCCTCGGGCATCCCCAAGCTTGAGCTCTTGCCTCTCATCCTTCTTCTCACATCGAAACCTTCTCGATCATCGAACACTTCATCCACACAAAACTTCAATAGAAAACTCGGTAAGATCCGTTAGTATAATAAAGCAAATCACTACTCTAGGTACTGTTGCAAACCAATTCATATTTTGTTTTTTCATTGTGTCTACTGTAATATAATTTTTTCATGGCTTAATCCACTGATATAAATTGATAGTTTCATCAAAACAAGTAAACTATGCATCAAAAACAGAATATGTCTAAAACAGAATAGTCTGTAGCAATCTGAACATTCACCATACTTCTGATACTTGAAAAATTCTGCCAAAATTAGGAAAAATAAAAATTTGTACAGCAAGACAGTTCAAAAAGAATCAGAACCATTTGACGTTCCAGTAAAAAATTAAAATTCATGCACTACAGCCAAAGTTTCTGTCCTGCACCGCACAAACCAACAAGCATCGTAAACATCCTAAAGGCAAACCTTGGCACATTATTTTTATAATACAATGGAATTGTACAAGGGGATAATTATTTTTGTTGAAAATTTTCTGTAATCAAGATTCACAAAGTTTCCGTGAGCATGAAAAAAGTTCAAGGCTAGCTCCCACTTCAACAATGCTCGTCTTTCTCACTTTCGCTTTTCCTTTTGAAAAAGTTTTGGGTTCCCCTCTTTATTTTTGTTATTTTTAAACTATATGAAAGCACTCAACAGAAATAAACGACTCTCTAAAACTTCCGGGTTGTCTCCCTGGCAGCGCTTTCTTTAAAGCCATTAAGCTAGGCATATAGTGCTCAAGTACTGGATCCACCCGGATCCCAAGGTATATCAAAGCCAATTTTAATTAGCAATGATTTGTCATTTAGTAGTGAGCACAAAGCAACATATATCAAGCAATGGCGAAGTCTAACTCTCTTTCTATGCATTGGCATGTCATAAAAGAACAATTCATGCACACCTAGTAAAGGCCAATGCATAGTATAAACAGTTTCTTGCAATTTTATCGTATTGGAAACATAGAGAGGTGGAGATATAGTTCCTCTCTCATAATAATTGCAAGTATGAGCAGCAAGCACATGCATATTATATCTATCAAAATCATCATGTGCAACGGTAAAAGGCAACCCATCAATATAATCCTTAATAAGTGCAAACTTCTCCGATATAGTGTAGTTGGGAGAATTCAAAAAGATAATAGGACTATCATGCGTGGGTGCAATAGCAACAATTTCATGTTTAACATAAGGAACTATAGCAAGTTCATCTCCATAAGCATAATTCATATTGGCATCTTGGCCACAAGCATAGCAAGCATCATCAAAAAGGGATATTTCAAAAGAATCAACGGGATCATAACAGTCATCATAGCAATCATCCTTCGGTAAGCACGAAGGGAATTTAAACAATGTATGAGTTGAAGAGTTACTCTCATTAGAAGGTGGGCACGGGTAGCTAATCCGCTCTTCCTCATTTTGTTCTTCGCTCTCCTCATCATCTTTTTCATCCAATGAGCTCACAGTTTCATCAATTTCTTCTTCCATAGACTCCTGCAAAATATTAGTTTCTTCTTGGGCAGCGGAGTATTCCTCAATATGTTGTTTAACATAGGCATTAGAAGCATAATTCTCATAACAATATTCAAGTATGGCAAAATTTTCAAATTTGTAAAGAGTAGCATCATATTTTTCAATCAAAGAAGCAATTTCAAAAGCACCCTTAAAAGCAACAAATTCTTCAATTTGTTGAACATCATAGTAACTATAAGCACCTTTAGCATACGAAGATATGATTCCATTATCACTAAACTCACATTGGTAGGGAAGGTGTTTCTTAGGGTTTCAGAACAACAAGTAAAATCATAATAATAGCATAAATTCCAAGCATAGCATTGCATAGTATTAATTTGATGCAGTAAAAGTTTCCCTTTTTGAGATATACGGTGTCGCACATAACAAGCATGCTCATCTAAAGATTTGCCCTCAACTAAGCTAGTTGGGGTTTCAGCACGAGCACATAAGGATCGAAGATGATCCAAGTAATAAGCTTCAGCAGTGTGATAGATTTTGATTGGTCCTTCAACCATTGGTTCAGTAGGTACAACTAATTTTTTGGTATTTTGCGTTTCCTACCCATAACTAAAGATAGGAAACAACTAAGAATAGCAAATAAAAATTACTTAGTGATAAAGTAAACAAGCACACACGAGAATATTCACCCCACGCTATTGCTCCCCGGCAACGGCGCCAGAAAAAGGTCTTGATAACCCACAAGTATAGGGGATCAATTGTAGCATCTTTCGATAAGTAAGAGTGTCGAACCCAACAAGGAGCTAAAGGTAGAACAAATATTCCCTCAAGTTCTATCGACCACCGATACAACTCTACGCACGCTTGACGTTCGCTTTACCGTAAACAAGTATGAAACTAGAAGTACTTTGTAGGTGTTTTTGGGTAAGCTTGCAAGAAAGTAAAGAGCACGTAAATAAAAGCTAGGGGCTGTTTAGATAAAGACACAACTAAATTAGTTTTAGTAAAGAGCTTTTGTCAACAAGAAGGTTATTTGTCCCTAGGCAATCGATAACTAGACCGCTAATCATTATTGCAATTTTATTTGAGGGAGAGGCATAAGCTAACATACTTTCTCTATTTGGATCATATGCACTTATGATTGGAACTCTAGCAAGCATCCGCAACTACTAAAGATTCATTAAGGTAAAACCCAACCATAGCATTAAAGCATCAAGTCCCCTTTATCCCATATGCAAACAACCCACTTACTCGGGTCTGTGCTTCTGTCACTCACGCCACCCACCATAAGAAAATCATAAGCATATTGCAAACCCTGCAGCGGGAATCCCTCACTCTTGCGCGACACGGAGAGCACCATAGGACAACACCAATAATAAAACATACAACTCAAACCAATCTTGATCATCAAATTGCCATTAGGACAAAACAAATCTACTCAAACATCATAGGATAGCCATACATCATTGGGAAATGATATATAGCGTTGAGCACCATGTTTAAGTAGAGATTACAGCGGGTAAGAGAGAGGTTACACCGCTGCATAGAGGGGGGAAGAGTTGGTGATGATGGCGGTGAAGTTGTTGGTGAAGATGGCGGTGATGATGATGGCCCCAGTAGCGCTCCGGCGCCACCGGAAGTAAGGGGGAGAGGGCCCCCCTCCTTCTTCTTCTTCCTTGACCTCCTCCCTAGATGGGAGAAGGGTTTCCCCTCTGGTCCTTGGCCTCCATGGCGTGGGAGGGGCGAGAGCCCCTCCGAGATTGGATCTGTTTCTCTGTCTCTCTCTGTTTCTGCGTTCTACCCTGCTTTGTTTCACCGTTTCGCGTCTATATCGAGATTCGTAACTCTGATTGGCCTGAAACCTTCACCGTGATTTTTTTTCGAATATTAGCTTTCTTGCGGCAAAAGAAGAGTGTCAACCGCCTTATGGTGGGCTCACGAGGGTAGGGGAGCGCCCTAAGGGGGGCGCGCCCCCTGCCTCGTGACCACCTCGGGCACTGGTTCGCGTTGATTTTCCTTCCAAATTTTCCATATTTTCCAAAAATGAGCTCCTTCCGTTTTTATCCCATTTGGACTCCGTTTGATATGGATATTCTGCGAAACCAAAAACATGCAACAGACAGGAACTGGCACTGGGCACTGGATCAATAGGTTAGTCCCAAAAATAATATAAAAAGTTGCCAAAAAGTATATGAAAGTTGAATAATATTGGCATGGAACAATCAAAAATTATAGATACGACGGAGACGTATCACCGGCCTCTCTGGAGGCCGCCTGCCAGGAGTCGGCCTGTCTTGGAGCCGCCTTCCTGAGCATGGCCGCCTTCTAGCAGTCGGTCGTCCAGCCAGCCGGCCACCAGAAGTCGGCGCTTCATCTCGATGCCTTGAGGGGCGTAGCCGGCCCGATGTCTTGAAAGGTTCTGGGACTCGGTTAGGCTACCAGTGATCCATTGCTCCGACGGAGATAAATTCAGTTTTTTCTCCCTTACGTCGCATCTAGCCGATCCCCTAAAACGGCTAGTGGATATAAGAAATTATCCTTCGATGCCTATCCCATCCCTTGATATACTCCATCTCAAGGTGGCTCAGAATAAATTTCTTCACGCAAAGGCCTCATTGTGACCTGCCCGCGACTCGGGTAAAGCTCATACTGGTTTACACAGAGAATATCGCCTTGCTCTAAAAAGGCAGCACCTGAGTGCAACTTCGAGTAAGAAAGAACGACCTTCTGCTACCTTTTTACCGGGGCATTGTTTTAACAACTTTAGCTGATTGATCTACGAATGGAGGGATTCAAGCTTATTTTTGTTAACCGAGATGCAAACGACTAACAAACTGGATTCGAAGCCACCTGTCGTAATAGTACCTGCGGGTTCTTTCTGTGGAGTCTTCAAATGCAATAGCTAGCTGCCCAACGGCCAATGCCACAGGCTAGCCAACCCTCCCTCGAGTCGTATGCTTTCTGATCACTCTCCTATGCTGGTTACTTTTCTTTCAAACGTTACGTCGTTGCAGGTCCTCGCCCTTCAGGTTGAAGGAGATGTGTACTCGACTTCCTTTAAGTAAGTGGTGTCCGGCGACCTCCGGCCTCACCGGTGACCTCGCCCATGGAGGCGGCGCCCACCACGATGATGGTGATGCACCTGCGGGGATTCGCCACGGTGTGCGGCGCATGCATGTGGGTGACGTTCATGTCGAGCCACGGCGACGTCCTCTCTGCGTCGCTGCCCCGACAGTAGCTCGGCGTGGTGTAGAGCAAGTTGTACTCGGTGCACTTCCGTGCCACAGCGTAGTGCGTCGGCCTATCCCTCGCTGGGCACCTGCTCGGCTGTGAGCGGAGCTCCTTCGCGGCGCTCGCCGAGAGCTTCAACTTGCTCAACGCGCTGGGACTGGTCCTCGCCAACATGCTATTTCTCGAACCAAAAGCCACCATGGTAAATAAGACTGTCCCATCATTCTTCGTCGGGTAATTCGTGTTGTCGTTCGTCGCAAATCCATGTATCATGCAGGTTTTCTCATCTTCTTCGCAGGTGATGTTCGAGAGGATGAAAGTGGAGAAGGAAGAAGACAGAGGAAGGGACATGGCTGACATCATCCACCCGCCGGCATTTCCGGCGTGGTCATCATCGTCGCGGACACGCATGGCAGATATTCAACGAAATGATAAACCAAAAAAACCTTACTTCGCTAAATTTAAGAGATCAACTAAAACCGACCAAAACTTAGTGAAGTAAATATACTTCATTAAGGTTTACTCAGTCGTATCCTTCTCTATTTTTTAAGGGATCGATTAGAGTTGCCCTATGCTGTGACCTTGGTTGAAAGGCACACAATGGCATTGAACCCAAGAAACATCATGTAGTATCCAATGTCTTGAAGCTCGCGTGCCAATCGTGTGCCGTGCCAAGGAGGAGAGTGGGCTTGGGGTCCGGGACCTCGCCACCCAAAATGACTCGCTCCTACTCAAGGTCCTACACCGGCTACACTCCGTGCCACTGTCCAGATGGGCGTCCTGGGTCTGGAGTTCTCTTGGCGAGCGCTTACTGCTGGACGCGCGTGGCTCATCGCTCGCTAGCGAGCACTGGGGGTGCCTGCGGGGGCTCATGCCCCTCTATCGTTCGATTTCCCGCGTCGGCGTGGGGGACGGGCGGATGGTGGCCTTCTGGGAAGATCACTGGCTACCCTGCGGGCCGATTCGCACCGCCTTCCCCGCCCTGGCCTCCCACGCCGCGTTCCGCGAGGTATCCGTCTGGGCGATCTGCACCCTGGGGCTCGATGCTACGCTGGTGCCGCGGCTCTCTGTCGTTGCGGCCCGGGAACGCCTCGTCCTCCTCCCACTCATCGAGCGCGTGTCGCGGGACAGTGGGAGGTGATGACCACCGACGCTTGGTTCTGTGCGAGAAGAAGGAGGACAAGCTAGCCTCGGGCGCCGCTTACAGGCTCCTCCGCCTTGGGGGGTGATCGTCGAGAACAACGCCTTCCTTTGGAGCTCGCCGGCACCGTCTCGGGTGAAGTTCTTCGTCTGGCTGCTCGCGCTTGGACGCATCCACACCCGAGACAACCTGCTGAAGAAGCACATTGTCGACATCCAGGGGGCCGGGTGCCCCGCTTGCCCCGCGCCTCTGGAAACGCCTGATCACCTGATTTTTGGTTGCCCCTTCGCTCGGGTGTTCTGGGGCGCCCTAGGCCTCACTACCTCTGGGGCCGAGGTGCGGGCGCTGCAGCGTTTCAACGCCTCTGGTGCGGTCGGTTCTGCGTCTCCACATGCCTTCGTGCAGCTGTGCTGCTGGCATCTCTGGAAGAGGAGAAATGCGGTGGTATTCAGACAGGAATCTCGCTCTCTGGCTGCTACACTGAAGGCCTGCCACGACGATGCCGTCCTCTGGCGTAGCCGCTTCCACTCTGAGGAACGCGGGCATGTTGATGCCTGGCTTCAGGCCCTGCGTTTGTAAATGATCAAATAGGATAGGCATGGTGTCTGGTGCTTGCAACCGCTCCCCGGCTGTAAGCTCTCCCCTTCGTTCTCCTCTCTGTCGCCGATCTGGTGGTTGTACTTTGTAACGGCTGGCCGGTTCGGAATTCATATTCAGGTGGGGGAGTTCTCCCCCCCCCCCCCCCCCCCCCCCCCCCCCCCCCGGTGAAAACTCAGAAAAATGTCTTGAAGCTCTACCAGTTTCTGCCTATCTATGTCAACCTTGGACCTCCGACGTGTTGACCTCATTGTCAGACTAGGACCTCTGTCATCCAAGATGTGTGAGGGAGAGCTTGTTAGCTCCAGAATGACATTAATGTTCCTGTCAGTGCTATTTTTTCTTCAAAACCAGTTCCACTTGAGCCTAAAAAGAGAGCCCAAGATCATCATATTGGTGAACTATTACTTATTGGGGAAGAAAGAATGCACATCTCTGTGCAACTACCATTGTGGGAGCTTCAGAGGAAGCCGGATTTAGTGTTGAGCATGAAAATGGGGAGAAGTGTGAGGTTGATGTTCATGGTAAATTGATTATATCCAGGTGCTCTTTCATTTTTGACAATGGAAGGGACGCTTTTGAAGGGAATTGCAGCTTGGGTGATGCTCTGAAGCTTGGCCGGCTCTCCCCCGAGACCATCAGTAGGTTCTGGCGTGCTTCGCGGTTGAAGCATGAGGATTTTTTGACATTTTGATCGGTTTTGGACCAAAAATCCTACACTTACGGGGAAAATCTACGAAACGGGGCTTAAGAAAACAACTCCACGTTAATCTTGCTCCCCCTAATTTGCAGGGTGGGGCCTTCCTCCCCCTCGTTTCTCAATCATCTTGTGCCAACTCATCCCGTAACTTCCATCCCGTGGGAAGTTATCCGTAGGTATAGCAAATCCCGTTTTGGACACAGTGCAGCAGAAGTTTTTTTTCTCAAAGAATGTGCATATCATATATTAATAGAAGGAAAAGGGGGAAGTGCCCCATCCGCAAATATTTACATGGTGTTTACAACAACGCCACCGTGAGATCCCCTAGGTGGATTACTCACCCTTGGCCCACCCATCTACTTCTACAGGAAGAATCTGAAGATCAGTGTGCAGGATGCCTGCCTGCTTCCAGATCACGCCTTCTGATTCTATCCTCCGTAGCACATGTCACACGTCCGGACTTTTTCCTACAAACACAATTAAGTTCCGATGCTTCCATAGCTCCCACATGACCAGTACCTGAATGGCGCGTGCTGTCTTGGATGTGTTGCCCGTGTGCACCATGTCAATAGCTATCTCCCTGCGATGGTGCTAGGCCGATCCAGGTACAGGTGGGCTTCGTGTCAGAGCAAGGACTTCCTACGTCTTCCAAAGCCGAATGACATCATAGTGCCAATACTTCGAAAAAGTTTTTTTTACCGGTGACGGGATGTACCAATGTGCAATCCACTGTTCGCCACTTTCGTCAAGATTCGTGCAGGTTTTATACATTTTTTTTCATATGCAAATACAACAGATTAAACAGAGCTATACTTGTACTTGCGTCAGACAGTGTCAGCTTTTACATAGGAGAGAGGGACGGAGTACAGAGAACAGTGCATGCATGCATTCTCTCACCACATACACGGCGCTGCATGCGTTCTCTCTCCATACAATTGACATGTATTTAATTTCATCCTCATATTTTGAATGATTGATATCTATTAAACAAAATGTCCATTTTTGAAACTTTTTATATATTTGGAATCATGATGACAAGATCTTCAAAACAAGATCAATCTTGAATATATTTAAACTACTTTTTATTTTATATATTTCAGTTACCTTTGAAATGACTTTCATGAAACACAAAATTGTTTCGCTGTGAACTGATATTTATTTTACACATTTTAAAAAATGGATTTAGGCTCATTCAAAATTTATTTCACTCATTTTAAAAGCTGATTTCACTCATTTGATACAACTGATTTTAGTCGTTCCAATTGAAAGAAAAACATGTTTTAATAATTTTCAAAAGCTAATTTCTCTCATTTGATACTCGGTGCAAGGAACTGATTTCAATTATTTCGAAAAACCTATTTCACACAATTCACAAAGTTATCAATTGAAAAAACAATTTCACTCGCTTCATAAAACAGATTTCGCTCATTTATAAAAATACATTTTCACTTATTTCAAAACATTGGTTTCACTGAATTAAAGAACATATTTCACTTATTTCAGAAAGTTGATTTAAATCATTAAAAAACTCATATCTTTATGTTTAAAAAACCAATTTCACTCATCTGAAGAAACATATTTCATTCATATGAAGAAAATAATTTTACTCAGATGTGAAAACATATTTCACTCAGTTGAGAAAACATATTCGAAATTGATTTCACTCGACGCAAAGAACTGATTTCAATTATTTCAAGAAACCTATTTCACACAATTCGAAAGTTATCAATTGAAAAAACAATTTCACTCCCTTGATAGAATAGATTTCACTCATTTATAAAAATACAATTTCTCTTATTTCAAAACATTGGTTTCACTGAATCAAGAAAAAGTATTTCACTTATTTCAGAAACTTGATTTCACTCATTTCAAAAAATATATTTCACTAGTGTCGCATATCTGAAATAACAAGTTCACGTTGAAATATGTTTCATATGCATGACTGTTTTCTTCAGAAAACGGTTTCAATCATTTCAATACTGATTACAATTATTTTGAATAAGTAAATTTGAAATGAGTGAAATTAAAAATTCGATATGCTTGAAATAGCAAAAATTAAACTAGTTTAAACATATTCAAGATTGGTCTTGTTCTAAAGATCATGTGTTCAGGAATTTGAATATATAAAAAATTTCAGTGATAGATCATTACTGTTGAAGATATTGGGCATCTAAAATTTTAAACAAAGAGAAAATGAATGGATATGTTGGAGAGAGTGCTGCATGCGTACCACCTCTGTAAAAAGGTACTACACTATCCTGACATTGATTTGACTAAAATCAGAGATACAAAAGGTGCTCTCCATCAAATACTTTCATATATACATGCATATGGTCCCACAACTTTACATATGTCAGTACATCATTGGTGGCATGGGCACCGGTAGCTCCCGGCTCCCGTAAAAATGACTTTGCAGTCAATACTTGCAGATGCTCATACGCTCAGCCAAGCTGAATCATTGCTTGATTTTGTTGTCAAAAATGATTTAGCCAAAAGGAAAATAAATCTTACAGCCTATTGGTATAATTATAATTTAGCAGTTAAAGAGCTTACACATTGAAATATGCAAGCGATCCTTTCAACTGTAACAAAAGAATTTTGCAAGAAGGATATCGAAGATATGATAAATTCCTTGCAACGTGAAGGTATTTACCTAAGCTGCGCCTTTGCAATTGAATGACTGCGTCTGTGCACAGATCTTGGTAGTGCCGAAGGATGGTTTGTCTTTGAAAGATTTGAGTCTTTAGGATTGCCCCATATGCGACCTTTGGCATTTTCATATGAGATTAAGTTACCAGCCAGGTGTATTTCTCAATCATTGTTTTGACTCTTTTTTTCCTTATAAAGATTTAAAGAGTGTATGTCTAAAAAATTTAACCTATTTTTACTACTAATTAAAATTTTAGGTCAATTACTCAAAGTCAAACAACAAAATATTTTACCCAGTTACAACACACGGGCATATGTGCTAGTATATAGATCAAACAAAGAAAAAGTGACATCGATGCAAAATTTTACGTATGAAATGGTTGCAACTAGATCACATATTCTAAATCGTTTTGCACAATAGTCTGGGTGTGATAAAAAAAGCCCCACTTGAATACCCCAAAACCCACAAAAAGGAAGGGTAACATTGACCTTTGACAAAACGCGTCCACTTTCGTTTGTTCGCCCGACGATAGGCGTACATACAGCTGTCCTACCTATCGTCCCGACGCCAGCCCAAAAATAAATAAATTAATTAAAAACAGCCGCCCCATCCCGCCCCGCAGTCGTCGTCTGATGTCCGATCGACGGGCATCTTAGGCTGTCGACACCCCTGCGTGTGACCCTGCTCATGAGTCCACGCCGGCATTGGGCTCATCGACGTCGTCGAACGCGGCGTCGTCCACTCCTCCTCCTCGCATGCGGCGCCGTGGTCGCCGCGCTCCCTGCAATTGGCGGCGCCAAGCACGCCGTCCATGCTAAACTTGGTGTGATCCAAATTGGAGCCGGTAAATCTAGCCAAGAATGCATGATTGGCCACGCATCCCCAAGTTTCTGCATACTTCTCTTCTTGATGTTCCATATACCAAGATCTCTCCGCAACATCGGGTGATAGGATGGAGAGTCGACATCGTCCGTGAGATAGATGCAGTTTGCTTCTAATGTTGTGTCCTTGTCGAAAGGCAGACAGCGGCATTGAATCCAAGGAAGATTGTGTACTCTCCAATGTCCCGAAGCTCTACCAGCTTCTGCCTATTTGCGTCAACCTTGAAGACCAGGACTTCCGTTGTGTTGACCTCATTATCACGCAGCTCCTCCTCCTCAACGTCAATCTGTTGTTCGTCATCGGTGACGGTTTCACTGAGCTTGTCGCTGTCATTCTTGTTTGCCAAATCAATGCAATCTTGGAGCGCGACGCGCACCACGTCTTTGTATGACGCATGATTCTTGAGCGGAACATCTATGTTATTCTGCATCCTCCACACCTGCAGGAGTTGGCCCGACGGCATGACGGCGAGGTACATATTGGCAACACTCGCTCTTGTCACGTTTCGCGTGATCTTGGTCACCGACGGCGAAGATCCATTGAGATCCAAAGCATGGATGGAACCTTTATTGTGTAGAACGTAGAACAAGCCGTCCATGTCGTTATAAAGAACATCCTTGATTCAGGTTTCAAAGTCGGGGAGCGACGTCCAGCGCTTGTCGCCCGGCCTGGCAAACAAGAGCGTAAAACGCGTCATATGCATAATCAGGACAGTGCATGCGGTCACCTCGGCTGCGGGGGAGATGGCGACCCGGGCATACTCCGCCTCTCGTGCCCAGAAGATGCCGGTTTTCGGATCTCCGTTCTCATCCTCACTCTCGAGGTCCAAGACATGCTTGCCTTCATGGTCGTAGAAGTTCTCACCGCGGACCATGATCGTCTTGACTGGTGGGAGCGCGGCCTGGACGCCGGTGATGGGGTTGAGGAGGTACGGGTCGCCGACCTCGTCGGTGGCGAACACCCAGCCGTGACATGAGAAGACGAAGCTGCGGGGGACCCGGGTAGGGGACGCGGAAGGTGGCGTTGGTGGAGGGGCAGTACAGGGCGGCGTAGTTGGGGCCGTACTCGTCGCAGGCGTAGAGCAGGCACGGCGCTTGCTTCAGCGCGGGGAGGCGGAAGGTGTTGTAGGCGTCGCTCCAGGACGTGCAGACGGCGCCGGAACGGACGAGGCTGGGAACATCCAGCGCCGCCATGATGGCCAGCAGAAGGTCCTGGCGTCCTGCGGTAGGCCAGACCAATCGGCGGCGGCGGACATGTTTACTGCTTCCATCGTTCGTGGGTGGTGCTAACGGGTGCTGCTGACCCTAGATTTTTTTTGTAGGAACCGGTCGGAGCACTGCCTTTTCTTATAAAAAAGATGGCGAAAGAACGCAATTTACAGAGGGGCGAACGTTTAAAGAGAACGTCGCAGAAACCACGAGAAGAAACAACATCTAAAGTTAGATTAACCAATGCCTGTGGCTGGCAGAGTGCCAGCAAACGCCAGGTGTCTAGCCCTAGATTTTAGATATATGCAACAAACTTAGCCTGCTACGTTTAACTTGCGTACGAGAAAAGGGTTAGCCAGCTATTAATAAGGTGATAAGTTATTGCTAAGATTAAGGAAAAGAGGCTGTAGGTTTGTTGATTACCTCTGCTGGCTATGCTAGATTGTCTGCCCTTCTTAGAGCATGGCTAATTTAAAAGGCAACTCAAATAATACTCCCTCGATTCCTAATGTAGTGCGCATTATTTTATTTAACATAGTTTAGTTTGATCAAGTTTAGCGAGGAAAGTATCAACAAAAATAGTATCAAATAAATATAACACAAATACATGTTTAAGAGTGCATCTAATGATACTTATTTAAAGTTAAATACACCACACATGCCCTAACTTGTCCGGTACGGTCAGTTTGGTGTCTAAACTTGAAAAATACACAAAAGTGATGCCGTAACTTGTCTAGGCGTTCAAATACGGTGCCTCTGGGCGTATGCCGTCGTATCAAGTGCCCGGGTGGCATGCCAGCGTGTCGCTGGTCCACATGTCAGTTGTTGCGCGCGCGTTGTGAGTTGTGTGTAGTCTTTTTTTTACAGAAATGTCTCTGAACTTTAGTTAATTCTTGGAAAAAAATGTTACGGACACTACATGCACACTATTTTTTTCTACAGGAACGCGTTTGTACTTTAATTAATTTTCATAAAAATATAAACACAAGTTGGCATGAAGGGAATTCAAACCACGGACCTGCTGGTTGCCTATCAAACAGCGCACCAAGAGGCCACACTTTGGTTTATGTTTAAATGTTAGCAAGCAACTTATATGAACGATTCCATGTATCGCTTTGCCCATGTTTTCTACAGTTTTTTTTTAAGTACTGCTTCGGGTTTTTTTTGAGCAAAGTTTCTGTTTAATTTTCATGATACATAAGTTTTCCCATATGAAAAAATAAAATAATTATCAATATGCATTTATTGTTTATTTTACATCTTTATTCTATTTTCATTATTGTGTAACTTGATGAGATAAACATGATTTTTTTCTAAAATTAATGTCGACAAAAAAGTTGAATGTATATTAAAATTTATTGTGTAAATTTATGCATCCTCATTGAGGACCATAAGCAAAAACAATTATTGTGTATCTTCATTCTATTTTTTAAATAAAAAATTATTTAAAATTGACAATATTGTATTTTAAAAACTGTTCAACATGTATTAAATATTATTGTGTGACAATAATAATTTCTAGAACTGTACTAACATGTTAAGCGGGTTTGTAGAAATTTAAGAATAATATTACACAATGTTATTTTAATATGCATTCAACATTTTCAAGAAACATGATGAGCATTTTCTAAAATAATATGAAAATGAAAAATGAAAATGAATGTGAACGTGAACGTTTATTTCAGGAAATGCTCACTGTGTTTTTAATATAAGTTTAACTTTTTAATTCCACATCAATTTTAGAAAAAAAAATCATTTTTATCTCTTCAAAGTACACAGTGATGGAAATAGAATAGAGATATAAAATAAAAAACATTTCATATTAATAATTATTTTATTTTCTCATATGGAAAAATGTATGTATCATGAAAACTAAACAGAAACTTCACTTGAAGAAAAATAAGATAGTAACTTGGAAATAGATAGAAATAAAATTACTCCAGTAGAAGCATGTGCAGAGCGGTAAGTGCAATCATCTATATAAATTGTTAGCTGATAATTAAGAGCAAACCAGACCGTGGCCGCCTGGTCCGCTCGATTGTCAGGCGACGAGGATGTCCCATGTTTGAATTCCCTACACGCTCGCTTTATGATATTTTTGTCAGTATTAATTAAAATCAAGGGTATTTTTTGCGAGAATTAATTAAAATCAAGGGCATTCCTGTAAAAAAAACAGCACGCGTCGCGCCTGCAACCACTGACATGTGGCCCGGCAACACGCTGGCATGCCACGCGGTCACGCCATACGGCGGCATACGTCCAGAGGCACCGTATTTGAACGCCCAGACAAGTTACGACACCACTTTTATGTATTTTTCAAGTTTAGGCACCAAACTGACCGCGCCGGACAAGTTGGGGCACTTATAGTGTATTTAACTCCTTATTTAATATTAAGGATGTACTAGATGTTTTCCCCTACAAATGTAGTCAAAGTTTAGGAAGTTTGACTTTTAATTTTTCTTTTTTATGCATACCAAAGAAACAGAGGGAGTAATTAGCTATAGATATTTACTACTTGATCATGTCAGGATTTAATTAATCATATTAATCCCTACTTTTTCTAAAGGAGGCAGTTGCCTCGTGTCCCTTCGAAGACACCCTTCGGGGGCTATATCACTAGTAGAAAACAGGGCTTTGGTTCAGGCCGGGTCAGCCCATTAGTCCCGGTTCAGTCCAGAACCGGGACCAATGGGGGCATTAGACCCGGTTCGTGAGCCTAGGAGGCCGGCCGGGCCACGTGGGCCATTGGTCCCGGTTCATCTGGACCTTTTGGTCCCGGTTGGAGGGACGAACCGGGACCAATGGGCCTCGCTCCTGGTCCACCACCATTGGTCCCGGTTGGTGGCTTGAACCGGGACCAAAGGCTCCCCTTTAGTCCCGGTTCATGCCACCAACCGGGACCAATGAGGTGCCTATATATACCCCCTCGCGTAAGAGCAAATCACACTGCTCTGTTTTTTTCTGGCCAGGGGGAGAGGGCTTGGTGGTGCTCTAGCTCACCTCCTATGCACACAAGGTGTTCGATGGAATGCCCGAGCCACACTACTTAAGCTTTCTACTCTCCAAGCTTGACCTCCAAGCTCCATTTTCCTCAATATTTGTCTAGATTTAGCGGTCCGTCATGCCCCGTCCCCGTCTTCACCGCCGTCGATCACCCGCGCCGAGCTCATCGCCGGCACCACCGTGGTGAGCCTCTTGTTCTTATCTTCTTTCTGAAAGAAAAAATATTCTTACTTGTATGTTTACATAGATACTTGTATTATTTTCTTACTTTTATTATTGCATCTTATATAGTGCGATGGTTTTGGTATCCGCCCCCGTCGGCCCTCGTCCTATCTATGATTCGGATGTGGTATATATATATTATCTTTATAACTATTGGTTCATTTATTGTTTATGAAAATTATGCCGACCAACGTGACATAGATTTTATTTATGTAGGATGTATGTGAATTGGAAATGCCAACCAACCCTATTGTCGAGAGGTTAAATTTAGTTGAAGAAGAAAACAATTTGTTGAAGGAAAAAATAAAAAAAAATTGAGGAGGAGAAGATGATATTGGAGTTGCATGTTGCGGATGTCGTCGATGATCACAAGATCAAGATGGATGCAATGCGCTTGAAGATTAGAAAGATTAGAAAATATGCCATTCATACCGAGGCTTGGTATCATTATGCCGTTGGATCAATTGTTACCTTGGTTGCGATTATGATCGCATTTGTTTTCGCATTGAAATGTTTTACATAGTTTCAATGTATGGTTTAATTAATTAGATGCTCTGGAGAGCTATATGTTGTTAGATGAGAACTATGTATGCACTTTGGTTTTAATGTGATGATGAACTTCTATTAATTTAGACACTTAATTATACATAATGCACGCAGATGAACCAGCAATGGATGTACGGTGACAGACACACCTCCGAGTATATTAAGGGCGTGCATGAGTTTCTCGATGCGGCTGAGGCAAACAAGCAGAATGGTTTTATGTGTTGTCCATGCACTGAATGTGGGAATACGAGGTCTTACTCTAACCGGAAAATCCTTCACTCCCACCTACTTTACAAGGGTTTCATGCCACACTATAATGTTTGGACGAGGCACGGAGAAATAGGGGTTATGATGGAAGACGGCGAAGAAGAAGAGTACGATGACAACTATGTGCCCCCTGAATACGGTGATGCTGCAACGGGGGGAGCTGGTGAAGATCAAGAGGAACCAGACGATGTGCCCAATGATGCTACAACGGGTGAAGCTGCTGAAGATTAAGAGGAACCAGACGATGTCCGATGATGATGATCTCCGTCGGGTCATTGTCGATGCAAGGACGCAATGCGAAAGTCAAAAGGAGAAGCTGAAGTTCGATCGCATGTTAGAGGATCACAAAAAAGGGTTGTACCCCAATTGCGAAGATGGCAACACAAAGCTCGGTACTGTACTGGAATTGCTGCAGTGGAAGGCAGAGAATGCTGTGGCTGACAAAGGATTTGAGAAGCTAATGAAAATATTGAAGAAGAAGCTTCCAAAGGATAACGAATTGCCCGACAGTACATACGCAGCAAAGAAGGTCGTATGCCCTCTAGGATTGGAGGTTGAGAAGATACATGCATGCCCTAATGACTGCATCCTCTACCGCGATGCATACAAGGATCTGAACGCATGCCCAGTATGTTGTGCATTGCGGTATAAGATCAGACGAGATGACCCTGGTGATGTTGACGGCGAGCCCCCCAGGAAGAGGGTTCCTGCGAAGGTGATGTGGTATGCTCCTAAAATACCACGGTTGAAACATCTGTTCAGAAACGAAGAGCATGCCAAGTTGATGCGATGGCACAGTGAGAACCGGAAGAAAGATGGAAAGTTGAGAGCACCCGCTGACGGGTCGCAGTGGAGAAAAATCGAGAGAAAGTACTGGGATGAGTTTGCAAAGGACCCAAGGAATGTATGGTTTGCTTTAAGCACGGATGGCATTAATTCTTTCGGGGAGCAGAGCAGCAATCACAGCACCTGGCCCGTGACTCTATGTATGTATAACCTTCCTCCTTGGATGTGCATGAAGCGGAAGTTCATTATGATGCCAGTTCTCATCCAAGGCCCTAAGCAACCCGGCAACGACATTGATGTGTACCTAAGGCCATTAGTTGAAGAAATTTTACAGCTGTGGAATGGAAACGGTGTACGTACGTGGGATGAGCACAGACAGGAGGAATTTAACCTAAAGGCGTTGCTATTCGTGACCATCAACGATTGGCCCGCTCTCAGTAACCTTTCAGGACAGACAAACAAAGGATACCACGCATGCACGCACTGTTTAGATGACACTGAAAGTATATACCTGGACAAATGCAGGAAGAATGTGTACCTGGGCCATCGTCGATTTCTTCCGACCAAACATCAATGTCGAAAGAAAGGCAAGCATTTCAAAGGCGAGGCAGATCACCGGAAGAAGCCCGCCATGCGTACCGGTGATCACGTACTTGCTATGGTCAATGATTTACACGTAATCTTTGGAAAGGGTCCCGGCGGACTAGCTGTTCCGAATGACGCTGAGGGACACGCACCCATGTGAAAGAAGAAATCTATATTTTGAGACCTACCCTACTGGAAATACCTAGAGGTCCGCACTTCAATCGACGTGATGCACGTGACGAAGAACCTTTGCGTGAACCTGCTAGGCTTCTTGGGCGTGTATGGGAAGACAAAAGATACACCTGAGGCACGGGAGGACCTGCAACGTTTGCACGAAAAAGACGGCATGCCTCCGAAGCAGTATAAATTTCCTGCCGGCTACGCTCTTACGAAAGAAGAGAAAGAAATCTTCTTGGAATGCCTGCTCAGTATGAAGGTCATGACTGGCTTCTCGTCGAATATAAAGGGAATAATAAATATGCCAGAGAAAAAGTTTCAGAACCTAAAGTCTCATGACTACCACGTGATTATGACGTAACTACTTCCGGTTGCATTGAGGGGGCTTCTACCGGAAAACGTCTGATTAGCCATTGTGAAGCTATGTGCATTCCTCAATGCAATCTCTCAGAAGGTGATCGATCTAGAAATCGTACCAAGGCTAGGGAGTGATGTGGCGCAATGTCTTGTCAGTTTCGAGCTGGTGTTCCCACCATCCTTCTTCATTATCATGACGCACGTCCTAGTTCATCTAGTCGACGAGATTGTCATCCTGGGGCCCGTATTTCTACACAATATGTTCCCCTTTGAGAGGTTCATGGGAGTCCTAAAGAAATATGTCCGTAACCGCGCTAGGCCAGAAGGAAGCATCTCCATGGGCCATCAAACAGAGGATGTTATCGGGTTTTGTGTTGACTTCATTCCTGGCCTTAAGAAGATAGGTCTTCCTAAATCGTGGTATGAGGGGAGACTGACTGGAAAAGGCACTCTTGGAAGTGACTCAATAATATGCAGGGACGGATATTCTTGGTCTCAAGCACACTACACAGTTCTACAGAACTCTACCTTGGTGACCCCGTATGTCTATGAACACAAGAACAGTCTGCGCTCCAAACACCCGGAGCAGTGCGACGACTAGATTTACATGTGAACACATCAGGACTTTCAGCAGTTGGTTAGAAACATGTCTCAGAGGTGACAACACTGTTTGTGATGAGTTGTACTTGTTGTCCAGGGGATCATCTTTGACTGTATTGACTTACAAATGATACGAGATAAATGGGAATACATTTTACACGATCGCCCAAGATCAAAAAAGCACCAACCAAAACAGCGGTGTCCGCTTTGATGCAGCAACCGAGAGCGGAAAAGACACATATTATGGTTACATAGTGGACATATGGGAACTTGACTACGGACATAATTTTAAGGTCCCTTTGTTTAAGTGCAAATGGGTCTATCTGTCAGGCGGCGGGGTACAGGTAGACCCACAGTACGGAATGACAACAGTGGATCTAAAAAATCTTGGGTACACTGACGAACCGTTCGTCCTAGCCAATGATGTGGCACAGGTTATCTATGTGAAGGACATGTCTACCAAACCGAAAAAAAGAAAAGATAAGGAAGCGAATACATCATACAATGAGCCAAAGCGCCACATAGTTCTTTCAGGAAAAAGGGACATCCTGGGAGTGGACGGCAAGACAGACATGTCTGAAGATTATGAAAAGTTTCATGAAATTCCTCCCTTCAATGTCAAGGCTGACCCAAGCATCCTGATAAACGATGAAGATTATCCATGGTTACGGTGCAATAAGCAAATGACACAAGCGAAGAAAAAGTGAAGACTTTCTCCCGCAACTATTATGATGATATCATGCCAACTTTGTAACACACGAGTATGCTATGTCAACTTTTTCAGAGTTCATTTGAAAACTATGAATTTAGGTCGAATTTTCTCTATAGGTGCATCTATGTTCATTTTTTTAGTAAAGTTAATCACAAACTTGTGATTCACACAAATTTCAAAGAATTCAAATTTGAAAACTAATGGCACTAACAGAAAGTTTATAATTTTTCTAAAACTAATGGCACTAACAGAAAGTTTATAATTTTGCTGACCTAAAAGCAAAAAGAAATAAAAAAATAAAGCAAAAAACAAAAGAAAATAAATAATGTAGAAAACAAAACAAAAAATCTGGAAAAAAATAGCAACAATAAGTATTTTTTGTAAATAGAAACAAAATAAAATAAATAAAGCAACAAAGAAAACAAAAAACTAAAAAAGTGCTTTCAAATTTGAAAACTAATGGCACTAACAGAAAGTTTATAATTTTTCTAAAACTAAAAGCAAAAAGAATAAAAAAATAAAGCAAAAAAACAAAAAAAATAATGCAGAAAACAAAACAAAAAAATTGGAAAAAAATAGCAACAATAAGTATTTTGTTGTAAGTAGAAACAAAATAAAATAAATAAAGCAACAAAGAAAACAAAAAAAACTAAAAAAGTGTTTTCAAATTTGAAAACTAATGGCACTAACAGAAAGTTCATAATTTTTCTAAAACTAAAAGCAAAAAAGAACTAAAATATAAAGCAAAAAACAAAAAAAATGCAGAAAACAAAACAAAAAACTGGAAAAAAAATAGCAACAATGAGTATTTTGTTGTAAGTAGAAACAAAATAAAATAAATAAAGCAACAAAGAAAAAAAGTGCCACCTACTGGGCCCCCATGGCCTGAATACGACTAGAAACCCTATCATGGGCCAAGATTCAGGCCCGCAGGAGGCCCAGTAGGCCCACGGGCACACAACGCATGGTTAGGCCCGAAAGCCTGCATTTGAGAGGAGCTCGAGAGGAAGGCGCAGTAGCGCTTATAAACCACTCTCGAGCTCTCTCAGCTAGCGAGGTGGGACTAAAGTTTTGGCGCGGGGCAGCACAAGGCCTTTGGTCCCGGTTGGTGCCAGCAACCGGGACTAAAGGGGGCATTGGTCACGATTCGTGGCACAAACCGTGAGCAATGCCCCCCTTTAGTCCCGGTTGGTGCCACCAACTGGGACCAAAGGCCGCCGCTTCCCGCCCTTTGGGCTGCTGAAAAGAGGCCTTTGGGTTGCTTCAACTTTTAATTTTAATTTTTCACTATTCTACTAGCGTATCCCCTGCCATGCAAGAATTTTTGTCTTGGATAAGATAGGTTTCAGTCCTAACGAAACTATGGAGGTAAAAAGAGTTTACTTGAAGACCAAGCATGGTTATACCTTCAACGTCGAATTATACAATGCAGACACATACACCTATTTTGAATGCAAAACTTGGCAAGCACTATGCAAGGCTTATGCACTTAAGCCTGATATGGTTATCATCTTTGATATTCGTCCGGAAGATGATATTGAAGGTAATATAGACATCTGGGTCGATGTGCAGACGCCTCCAATTCTACCATTATGTGAGTTTCTCAACCATATTTATGTGTTCGATAATGAGATTATATGAACCAGTTGAATAATTAATAGATCTCAATTTATATTGACATCTTATTTCCAATAAAGCAAACATGTCCGGCGCTTGGTAGACAGGATCGTCCACTGTCCCGGGGCTGAACTAAACTGCGAGGAGACAAGTCATTATGTTTCATGGCTTGAGGATCTTGATGCTGTCAAGACAAAAAAATTTCCTTCACTTAGAAATGTTAGTACTCAAAACGTGCGACCAATAGTGTTCGTACTGAACTACGGTCACATATATTTAAGAAAGATGGTAAGATTTCTACTATTTCTCCTCGGTGCATCTTTTGCCTACATTATTTTTTTAAGCTAAACTTCATTGCTAAGTATGTTAGTATACGATATTCTTCAACAGGGACTCCCGATGAATGTTGTGCCTGATTGGATCGAGACTAAAGGTACCATGAATATTGTTAGCTTACGGCCAAGATATCCTATAATGCACTTTAGTGCATTCAGGATTTCTAATAGCGAGGAATGCTTAATAATAAAAGACTGGAGCAAAATTGTGAATGATCGCAGAGAAGTACTAGGGGGCAGCAATCAGAAGCGCAACCCACGATTAGGAGACAGGTTCATCTGCATGCTCCAATATGATGAATCAGCAAAGCTATACATGTTCTATACTATTTTACCTGTGAGAGAGCAGCAAGAGTGATTAATTAGCTAGTTCATGCTCTTAGTAGTTGTCCTCTCATGTCCGTGTTCTTCGTCCTGAACTTAATCTCAAAGAGTGATTTGCTTTTGTGGTGTTATGAACGCTTATAATATCATTACCATGTTGAACGCGGTGATATCTTTGCTTCTGGTACAAGTGAATGTTTCTTCTTTAAGCTAGTGTTGTTGGTGATGATATATATGATGCAAGAGTTTTTATATTAATATGATGATGATGATGATGATGATGAGTTATTATATCATTTATGAAAGAAACCGTAGATTAGTTTCAACTGGATGGATTCTAGCTAAGTGATCAAGTATATGCCATATCCATATTACCTCGATCACTTAATTAGGTGATCAAGTATATATAATATGGATATGACATATACTTGATGACTTAGCTAGGATCCACATGCATCCAGTCAAACTAATCTGCGGTACATTCACCTAATAATCTAACAACTCATTATAATGTAAAACAATCACTAAATTAAATTGAAAACACAAAATTAAAGTAAAAATAAAAATAAAACCAAAACACATCCAAAAATTTAGTACGGGTTGGTGTTACCAACCGGTACTAATGTCCTACACGTCCATGGAGCTGGCTCGTGCCACGTGGTTGCCCTTTAGTGCCCACACTTTAGTGCCGGTTACCGAATCAGCACTAAAGGGCCTTACGAACCGGTGCTATTGCCCAGTTCTACACTAGTGTATGTTGTCTATATCCAAAATATATTGGAGAAATTCATTGTGGACAAATCTTATCTATCCACAACTCTCATGGTAGTTCATTCTCTAGACGTAGAGAAAGATCTATTAGACCAAGAGATGATGGAAATGAGATATTGGGACTCGACGTTCCATAATGCCATTGGATCCACCAAACACAATTGGTTGGTACTCAAGAATATCTTTCGATATCTCCAAGGCATGAAACATCTTGTCCTGGTTTTTCAGTTTTCGGAGAAATCTGAACACCAATATCATTGGATACATCTATCAGATCCCTACTATCAGATCATAGACAAGTTTAGTGTTTCTACTAGGTGTGGTAGCCCTCTCATGAAGAGTCTTCAGATCAGACCTCATGGCTACATTCACCAACCATTATCTCAACGATAATGTTTCTTGTGTTGCCCGGATGCAAACAGGTTACATAATAAGCAACATCACTATATTGCATATCTTGCAAGTCAAATCATGCGACTGATTTGTTCAGCGGGTCTCTACCAACTTCTATGTTTTAGTATGTGACGGCTTCGAATTTTTGCAAGAATCAGGGGGTATCTTCCTGAATTGTTCCTGTTCAATGCATTATATTATACTCTTTTTCCCTTCATGAGTTTAATTTACAGGTTCTCATAAAGGTTTTTAATGAGGTAATATCAACATGAGATCAGATGTCATACTTTCTGTTTTCCCCACCGGGGTTTTTAGGAAAGTATATACGACCTATTTATTGTCCTCTAAACTCTATGGGTTTTCTCGTGTTGAGTTAAAAGAGACAATAACCATTATATGTTGCATCATTTTCTCCTTATTTTTCCCACTGGGTTTGAAGGAGTTTTAGCAACATATGGAACACCTATCTCCTCATATTTTTCCCACAGGGTTTTTGGAGGAGCTTCTCAAGATGATGATACTTACACTGACAAGCATGGATTAGGGGGAGTGTTAGGATTTAATTAATCCTATTAATCCCTACTTTTTCTAAAGGAGGCAGTTGCCTCGTGTCCCTTCGAAGACACCCCTTCGGGGGCTATATATATGTGTAACCCATCATCAATGAGGATGAGGATTCACTTTTACTTCTCTGTCTCCCTCTCAATCTCATTTCTCTTTAATAGATCCACCTTCTTCTCTCATAATTTGCTAAAAGCCTCTACTAATTTACAACCCGCTTCTCTTCTTTCACCTTCAATTCAGCAACAATATTATTTTAAAATTCTTATAGTATGCTCATATCCGGAAATCCAATTTGGCTCCCGGGTGCACGTGCTCCTGCACGCAAAAATTATTTGTGAAATGTCAAAAAAAAATTTGAATTTTTAGGCAAAAATGTCAAGCATTTTGGCATGTGAAAAGAAAATTGAACACCAAATGTTACCCCAAATTTGTTTTTTTACCGACGAAACACTGCTACTCCGTTTCGCACAAAAATTGTCAAACATACTTGCGACACTAACACGAATATCTATAAAATATTTCAGAATTTTTTGAAAGCATTTACTATTTTTTTCGTATATTGTTCACACGGGAGCATGTGCTACCGGGAGCCGAACCGCCTCACCCCCTTAAATCACCTTATTGTACTCATTATTATACCACATCTTTTTCCTTTAAAGTCTTTTTATACTAGTACATCTTAAGACATATAAGTTGGTCCATCTTATGCATAATCATTCTTACATTACTAGAGAAAATCCTAATAGTAGCACGGGGTTCCACGCTACTGCTAGAGCACTACAGCTAACTTTTAGCAGTAGTGCGGGGCTGACCCACGCTACTACTACTGGTGTTAGCAGTAGCGTGGGATTGGACCCGCGCTACTACTAAATAGCAGTAGCGCATGTTTTTGCCCCGCGCCATTACTATTAATTAGTGCGTATTTCATTTCTTTGTATTTATATTGTATTTATACACCATCATATAATTTTAATACAGTAGCAATGAAATGAAGATGTTGGAGAGGTACACAAGCATCGAATGAAAATGCCTTCATTCGACACTTGTGTGTCTTCCCGACATCATATCGTCCTACTAATTCAGCTTGCTCAGTTGGATTCATCTAATTAATCTAATTTGTGTTTTTTCCACCCAATGATATAACAAGTCATCATCCGTAGTCATATATATATATATATATATATATATATATATATATATATATATATATATAATAACTCATCATCCTTCTAGCACATGACAAGTAGTATGGCCTCCTCCTCATCATCATCGTAGTCATATCACAACTCATCATCTATAGTTGGGGAGGTGGACGTCGCTCCATAATAGCGGCGTCCCCGTCTCCCAGTACCGCTTGCAGAGGTCGGCCTTCACATACGGCCGGTTGCGAGGGTTGGCGGTCGGCGGTGCGATGGTGAACGGCGAAGGAGGCGGAGGGGGTGGAGGGATGGAGCGGCCACGATGGCTGGAAGAGGACCCGAGCTTGTGGTCGTGCTTCCCCTTGCGACCGTCGATCCAATCCCACCCCATGGCCGACGGTGAGGTCGAGGTGAAGGAGATGAGTTGGAGATCCGGCGGCCGGTGGCTAGGGTTTGGCCGGGTTTCAGAAAGGCAGGCGTAGCTAGAAGTGAAAGTGTGGACTGGCCGGTCCATGGCTTCCACATTAAAAAGAACAAGGTCCCACGCGGCTGGGAGGCTAACAGGTGGGTGGCCCGCGCGTGCGCAGTCAATTTGGACGGTGGGAGATAGGTGGCTGGCCGCCGCGTGTTGCCGAGGGGGGCGAGAAGCGAGCGCGCGCCGTTCGCTGTCCTTACCCAGTTGCTCCCGAGACAAAGACGCCCCCCACTACATGCGCTGCCTCAGACCCTCAGTTATCCCGTGGGTTTCCTGACAATCAATTTTATTTTTCGAGGAATGCACGCACGAGAAGTTGCTTATTGCACTTCCTTTTGGCTCATGATTCTGCTACATGCCACCATTAAAAAGAAGAATCTGCTTCATGTGAGCAGGAGCAGTCGTGGGGCCAGCAAGTCAGGCTTACCAACAACAACAATCATGCATGATGCATCCCAGCACGATCTCTGCGAGCATTATTGGCTCCTCGACCGATCCACAGCTCCACTCCGCCGCATGCGTGCGTGCGTGCGTGCGTGGTGCTTCTGCAGCTGTCGATCGATGCGTGCTCGTCTGTGTCGCGTCGCCTTCTCCGCTCCCCTTTCGCCGCTCGAAACAGGACCGGCCTGTAGAGAGATTCGTATTCTTAGGAAAGAGGGATCCTATCGGCTCTGATTGCTTTTGTTTTCCACGAACGCGCCGCGCCATTGGAGGCCCCATGGTTTTCAGGACTGATGTGTACATGCATGCAAGGCAAAAGGACCCCGGAAAGCTTTGCATGTCCGGGTCTACACTCGACCAATTCCATTTTTTAGGGGCTACACTCAACCAACTCCAGCACTCCGGACATGTCAAGACAGGCATGGCCACGAGGCCGGGTCCGGCCGCCGTCGCCGCTCCAGCACTCCACCGCCCGCATTTCATATCTCGCCAGAGGACGCCCTACCTCATCAGCGGCCGTATGTCAAGGCAGAGATCAGCAAGAGGCACTGGGAGACGTGCACACCGCTGTCATGAAGCGATGTGCACACCCCAACAACTGGCACCTCTTCGCAGATCGAGTGCTCATTCCCCCGTTCCCGATGAGCGGCTGTGCTCGCCAGAAGGAGATCAATCAACGCCGCGCCCGTCTGCCGCCGGACCTCATCGACGACTGGTAGTACGCCATTGACTCGACACTCTATGATACGTGGCTCCGCAACGAACACGACATCCACCAGCAATCTTACTTTGTTGGCCATCCTCCGAGCCCACCGCGCGCGCGCTCTAACCGCCGCGGGCGCAAGCTGGTTCGTGACCTGACCCCTACGCCATCGGCGTCTTTGTCCCCGCCACCACCCGCGTCAATGACAACTGAGGATGAGGAGGACCTCATGAGGCAGGTGATGGAGGACTCCCTCCACACCCACACGAGCGCCAATGGCAGGGCCTTGAGGAGATAATGGTCCTGTCAACGGCCGGCTACGCCACGTTCCCAGAGCTCAACACCTACGTCAAGGAGGAGGCCATGGAGGACGTCCGGGCTGAGGCACCGAGGGAGGAGGAACCGACGGGATGGAATCCGGCCTTGGTCAGGCAATCCTGGACGTGGACACCTTCCCCGCCATGTGAAGAGGTGGTGCAAGCCCCACCGCAGCCGCCACAGCAGATACCTTCGGCTTGGCAGGAGCCGCCAGCCCACCTCCATACGTCAACCTCACCGGCGACAACAACGACAAACAAGTAGGACGGCAGCTACGGAAGACGATGACAGCATCGGCGGCAACAACCCTTATCTAGTTTCTTTTAAATGTTTTTTAAGTTTCTGTTTATATTTTTTTGCAAGAAAGTTTTTGTTTATATTAATGTGATGAACTTGGCTACCGTGGACGTTTTAATGTTTTTATATTATTTGCAATGATTATTTGTTTTTTGTGTGTTAAATTTGAAGTCCAAATAAACAAACAGTTTAGGACGCAGCGGGCTGTTTGGGCGCACCGACGACCGCAAGCGGATGGTCGTGTCCGTTTGCCACGGGTCGTGCGCTGAGTTGCCCTCAGGCCGTGGGCGCTACTGTTGCAAATCATCCATGTATACACATGGGTGGAATGCTTCCCGTGATCGATCCCATCGGTCCACATAGTCCCGAGACCACTCCATAGCCGTCTCCGACCGATCTCCAGAGAAGGACGGGACGGTTCAGTGAATTGGTAAACTGTGGCCGGAGTAGGATGGCAAATTTGACAAATCTGACCTATAGATAAAATCAAATCACAGAATGAACTGTCCGTCAAACTATTTCACGCAGCTGACCCGTGGCGCCTAGCTCTTAGGCGCTGCACTAGTGCAACGCCCGGGAGCTAGGCGCTGCACTGTTTTAGTAATTTTCGGGTATGACGCTGGCCGTGTAGCGCCTATCTGTGAGGCGTTGCACAGTGTAATGTGACGCCGTCGTAGCGGGCGCTACACAAAAGGGTCAGGCGTGTGAAATAGTTTCATGCGCAGTTTATTCCGTGATTTGATTTCGTCTATAGGTCAGATTTGTCAAATTTGCCGAGTAGGATAGGCCTAAAGCTGAGGGCAGGTGCATGCATCTGTGCATCTTGTTCCGCACGATGACAGGGTGATGGCCGACGCACTAGCTACAGCGTCCCTGTTGGTCCAGGGTTGCTGGCGCACCGTCGCCTAGCTCTCCCTTTCTTTCCCCCCTCAGTTTTCCTGCCACTGCTCGATGGCTCACGTTTGGTGTGCACCTACAGTGCAAAGATTCCTCCCTATCAACTTCGGATCGGGAGGAGGAGAGAACAGCTTGGCTGCGTGCCAGGGTCAGTGGAACTATCTCACCTCCTCATGATCGTGACCCAAGACAAACGGCGGTTAAAGGCGCCCAACGACCGTGCATTTTGGTCCCTTCGTACAGGGAGCTCCGGCTCGTCCCATCGCCGGCACTTCCACTGGCCAGGGATGGGCGCCGTGCGATCTCCGCCGTCCGATTCGGTTCCATTCGTATGCGTCACGAATACAGTCCCCCAGCCAACTTGACAGCTTCCTCCCTCCCTCCCTCCCCTTTTACTTCCAGCCGGCCGCTCAAAGCGTCTCCAATGGGTCAATCTCGCCGAACCTGCACCACCGAAAACACCAGCAATAAGACTCCTGAAAAAGCCTAATCTGACCGATGACGACATTGTGTCAACACTGCACTAAAACGACCAGAAAGCACAACGCCTCCTCCTGATTTATTAAAACCCTCAGCCGCCATCGGCCAAACAAACCTTCCTTGACAGCACTACCAGGTGTCATCCGGTTTCCTCCATCCCCGATCAACGACGCCCGCAGCCATCACCGGACGAAGAAATTCAGGTTAGGTGGCCATGGATGGAAACAAGTTTCAATCCGGGATGGAAAAATCTCTCGAAAGTGCAGAGAATCCAGTCTCCGGATACCATGTCATTTGAGCATCCAGCATCAACGACACTTTGCACCGAGGTTAGTGACACATGGCACATATGATGTGCAGCCCCGGGAGCACCAGACCCCACCTGGACAAAGGACAGCAGCCCTCCTCACCCCGACGCCTCCTATATTAAAGTGCCCAGCGTTGGCTCTTGCTCTATCTCCCTGCAGTAGACATCGCATTCAGGCACACATAGTCAGCAATTCAGCAGAGTCACCACCATGGGCGCCACCAATCATACCTTGCAGGCGCTTCTCCCATGGCTCCTCCTGTTTGTGCACCAGGCCGCGGCGGCCAGCGGCGGGTGCGAGTGCACGACCGCCACGGACGGGGCGAACAAGCAGGGCGCGACGAAGCTGAAGCTGGTCGCCATCGCGTCCATCCTCACCGCCGGGGCGGCTGGCGTGCTGGTGCCGGTGCTCGGACGCTCCATGGCCGCGCTGCGCCCCGACGGCGACATCTTCTTCGCGGTCAAGGCGTTCGCCGCTGGCGTCATCCTTGCCACTGGCATGGTGCACATCCTGCCGGCGGCGTTTGACGGGCTCACCTCCCCGTGCATCTACAAAGGTGGCGGGGACAGGAACGGCTTCCCTTTTGCGGGACTTGTGGCCATGTCTGCAGCCATGGCCACAATGGTGATAGACTCGCTGGCTGCTGGGTACTACCGCCGGTCTCACTTCAGCAAGGCACGCCCACTTGACAACATCGACATACCCGGAGATGAGGAAGGGAGGGCCGATCATCCACATGTGCACGCGCATGGCCATTCACATGGTGACGCAATTGTTGTCAGCTCACCGGAGGAGGCTGCCATAGCTGACACAATCCGGCACAGGGTGGTATCTCAGGTAAGTAAGAGCAGCCACTCCAAAGCACATAGGACTTCCTGGCAACAGTAATTGGAGGTTAGTTCCATAACTTCCCGTATACCAGAAAAATAGTGAATCTTAAAACGATGGGAACATGAAAAAAAGTAACTTTATAAATATACTCAAATATATTAACTTTTCATGAACATGAATAAAGATGACGTAGTGGAAAGGCGAACTACATCAGCACATAATGTTCCAAAATATCTCATCTGACCAAACTAATATCTACACAGAACAATTTCAGAGCAGAACCATAAGGCATAGTGGCAGACTAAATAATTCTCCATGGTCAATTTAGCATCTTGATCAAAACCTTTTCATAAAGAAACATAAATAAACAGGGATGGGAATGAGGAGATCAATACCTATTCGAAAGGTCTGGCAGTTCCCTTAGGACAAACTTTTCCTTTTCAAATAAAGAATCCAGTTCCTCCGCAAACTGTTTGCCAAGTTGGTAGATATTTTGGAGAACCAACCAGTCCCGTGTTAAATAATCCTAAGTTTAACATCATGCAGGTTCTAGAGCTGGGAATCTTGGTGCATTCAGTGATAATTGGTGTGTCATTAGGAGCATCTGTGAGGCCATCCACCATCAAGCCTCTGGTCGGTGCCCTCAGCTTCCATCAATTCTTTGAAGGCATAGGCTTGGGTGGTTGCATTGTACAGGTACCTGCTTGCACTGACAAGAATCTAACTTGTTTTCCTGCCTCCATTTTTTAATATGATACCACCAAGGTAAAAAGACAATTATAAATCAACATGTCAGGATATATATATATACACTCACAGAAGGGGAGGAAAAAAAGGATAATTATAATATTAAGTTTAGATCAAATGAACACAGACTGAGAATTTTCCTCTAAAAATAATCAACACATATAATATACAACAGCTATTGATAATTGAACTTTTCAGGGAGAAAATAGGAAGTAACTAGTTTGAGAACTGATATTCCAGTCCTAAAGACATAAGCTAAAGTAAGCAAAGATTCTGAATAAAGCAAAAAAAATGATAGAGGATAAAGAACCAACTTTATAAAGTGGTCCATAGCAACAAAAGGCTAAGTGGCTAATAACATCTTTGATTTTAACTTTTTCCGCAGGCTAATTTCAAGGTAAGGGCAACCATCATCATGGCAACGTTTTTCTCCCTGACCGCACCCGTGGGCATCGTGCTAGGGATTGCGATATCGTCTAGCTATAATGTGCATAGCTCTACTGCCTTCATTATTGAGGGAGTCTTCAACTCAGCCTCGGCAGGGATTTTGATCTACATGTCCCTGGTGGACCTTCTAGCAACAGATTTCAATAACCCAAAGCTACAGACAAATACAAAGCTTCAGCTGATGACATATCTTGCACTTTTCCTAGGTGCAGGGATGATGTCCATGCTTGCCATATGGGCATAGAGATCTTCAAAGCAATTGCCAAATTTGCACTTGTATTTCGTGCTGAAGCTGAAGTTGAAGTATGCATTGTATTCATCCAGGAGTTCTCCATTTCCCAAAAAATAATACACCCTTGGTGAAAAATTAACCATATTCATCCATTAATTTTCTATCTCTCAAAACAACATACTGTTGGATATTCTCTTTGCATGTCATAGTATGAGACTGTGTGATGAGTTGATGTCAGACCTAACTTTGAAGCCGTATAAGTGATCAGTTATACAGTAGGTTTCGGACTTTCTAAATTTAGATCAGCTGAGTCTCTCACACTAACAACGAATCTGCATGCATATTTTTCCAATAGCCAAAAGGAACAAAAAAGAACTAGTTTGTTTAGATCGATAGTTCAAAACCCTTAAAAAGACGGACAGGAGAGATTCAACGCTTCAGAAAAGATGTAAATTTTCAAAAATTAAGAGGGCTACGTGATTAATCCACAGTTATATATGCTACTGTGAGAAAACCACATGTAACACACTTACACACAAGACTGCTACTTCTTTGAGTTCTTTCACTCATATATGCTTCTGTGAGAAAGCTTCCCAAAAGATTCACGTCCTTCATGATGAAGTCAAAGACAGCATATAAAGAACCTATTCTGTTTCATGACACAAAATTTATTGATTATTTATTCACAGTGAAACCAAGATTCATTTTCTCCTTCTATCCAGCTCCACTGATTGTTCCCAATTACTTCTTGGTTAAAGTAATTAACTAACAACAATTTAACTCAAAAGTAACTAGTCCAAAGAGAGTCAATGTTTGACATACGAACAAACCAAGTTGATAAAAGATAGATCTGCTTAAATTACTTGCTAAAGAAAAATCTGACATAATTAGTAAAGGCAGGGGGGGCTGAATTATATCAGAATACTCTTTCTAAACATCATAACGAAGTTAACAAGCCAAATACAATATCTTCTTACAAGTGATAACTGGTACAGAAGTTTCATCTTCATATAGCTCCATAGTTCTCAAAATCTACTTTGCTTTTTTCTGGTTCCATTTTAGAACATGATACCAGGAAGGTACAACTTGTTCAAAAAGACAATTCCAAATCAACATGTCAGAATATACTCACAGAAGGGGATGAAGAATAAGAGATGATTATAATATTAAGTTCAAATTAAACGGTTCCCTGATAGCAACATGAGTATGCGACATTACATGTATGAAACAATACTAATAATTTTCTTCCAAAACTAATCAAAACAATATATCCAAAATCTATCGTTAATTGAACTTCTCAGGGAGAAAGTACAAAGTAACAAATTTGAAAACTGATATTCTAGTCCTAACGACATGTTATTTTACCATAAGCTAAAGTAAGCAAAGATTCTGAAGAAAGCAAATAAATGACATAGAGGAAAAACAAATAAAGTGTTCCACAGCAACAAAAGGCTACGTGACTAACATCTTTGATTTTCACTTTTTTCTGTGGGCTAATTTCAAGGTAAGGGTAATCATGACCATGACAATGTTTTACACACAAGACTGCTACTTATTTGAGTTCTTTCACTCATATGTTGGCTATAAATTCAAGGTAAGGGCAACCATCAACATGGCAATGTTTTACACACAAGACTGCTACTTATTTGAGTTCTTTCACTCAGATATTGAACAAAAGCTTCCCAAAAGATTCACGTCCTTCATGAAGTCAACGACAGCACATAAAGAACCTATTCTATTTCACGACACAAATTTTATTGATTATTTACTCATAGTGAAACAAAGACTTATGTCTTCTATCCAGCTCCACTGATTGTTCGCAATCACAGCTTGGTGAAATTAAATAACTAACAACAGTTTTAACTGAAAAGTAACTATTCCAAATAGAGTCAATGTTTTTTTATCAAATATTAGTATATGACGTACAAACCAACCAAGTTGATAAAGATAGATATGCTTAAATTATGTGCTAAAGAAAAATCTGAAAAATAAAATTAATGGTAGGACCTGAATTATGATCAGAATACTCTTTCTTTACATCATAACAAAATTAAGAAGCCGAATACATTGTCTGCTGATAAGTGATAACTGGTACATAAGATTCATTTTCATATAGTTCCCATATTGCTCAAAAAAATTAAGGACTAAATCAAACTAAAGGACAAAAAGAGACTCAATGTTTTTTTATCAAATATGGCATACTGAAAAAAGACAAATTGATAAAGATAGATATGATTAACTTATGTGCTAAAGAAGATCTGGCAGAATTAGTCAAGGTATAGGACCTGAATTATGATCAAGAGTCTTTCTCAACATCATAACAAAATTAAATAGGTTGAACACAGTATCTACTGATAATGGGTACAAAGATACATCTTCATATAGCTTCCAAAACTCTGAAAGTTTCCAGCAACTACATCAAACTAGAAGGACGCAATATTACAAAAGCACATAACCCAACTGACTCTGGATAGCATGTGTATCATGGACATAAAACCCAACTCAAGTTACGCTACAGCCTACTCGACCTTCCCCTTCCCATGGGAATCATCACTCACTTGAGAAGAAGTTGGCTGGTTAATGCTTGCTTTGGCGTTTGCCAGAAAGGTTGGATCAGGCTGGGGCTCTTGATGGGGAGTCTCCTTCATGGCCATGTATATGTAAAAGCCGATCACTAGATTGACCGAGATGACAGCAAGGAATCCACTGGCCATGGTTTGCGCCGAGGGGGAAAGCTGACCGACACCTGACCAAGGAGGAAAACATCATTTCCGTATGAACGTATGTGCTTCAGTTCCATACAAAATGTTCAAGTATAACATAATGTAGAAGGAGCAAGAATCAAACCTGGAAAAATCTGGTAGATAAACCCATACATGATTGCAACTGGGGCCAACCACATCACCATAGATGTGACGGCGAACTTTGTGATTACTGCCGACATTGCTTCTCCTAATGGGAATGCTGATAAAAAGGCAAGATAAGCATGCATCGTGAGCTCAATGCACAGTTACAAGCTAGACAGAACTAGCATGGTTGCAGATATTAAATGTGCGCAGTAAACATCTTAGACAAGCAAACACAGCTGCCTACAACTGTGACCTCGCTACACAATCTGACCGGACCTACCTCTCCACCCAAACTCAGAATTTCAGAGTGCTGTATGTGAGACTGAGACTCCATACTTATCTACTTCTACAGTCCACTCCTCCCAGAGCACATCGCAGATATGACAGGATAAACGCCCACTACCCACTGCCGTACTGATTCATAGGCACGGGCAGAGCGATTACTGAACGAAATCGAGCGTCGAACCACATGGTTAAACCACAGAAAAGCTCTCCAATCCCTTCCCAAGGGCTGAGGCTACCAAAATTTAACAGCCTAGGGAGGAGTACTACTGCTACTACTACCAATCATCTAATCAAGGACTCGAATCAATCAACCTAGAAGAACAGAGCCTAATTCCATCTCGGTGGAGAAGCTAGGGCTCGGCGAGCTCGCCAAACAACACCAAATTACACATGGGCAGGGGATGGAACTTACCTGATCTGGTGCCGCGAAGCAAACAGGGGGCCGCTTTGCTCCGATCTGGAGGCGGGTCGGCGGAGGGGGCGATCTGGTTCTGGAGGCAGAGGAAGACGAAGGGAGGCAGGAGTAGCAGCCAAGATGCCACGGGAGGAGGAGGGGGACGATGCATTTTGGGCTCGAGATTTAGATGGCTCGGTCATGTTTGGGCCGTCTATGCTCGTTGACGTTGGGCCGTGGGCCGTCACAGGCTATTCAACTACTTCCGAACCGCCGAGAAGGGCTGAGAGCCTGAGAGAGACCACGCCAGATATGCTCCTCCGCGCCGGGCTCCCCCACCTCCGCCGCCGCGCGGCGGCGCTGCCCCTGTCGCTCGCCCCGCGCCGGCTCTCGTCCGAGCCTCCGCCGGGCGTCGAATGGATAGACACGGTGGACTACCTGGACGAGACGGGGGAGGTCCTCTCGTCCGCGCCCGGGGCGCGCCCCGCGGTGCCGGGCGCCGACCCCACCATCCTCTCCGGCTCCTCCGCCCACCCGCTCCCGCGCCCCGCCGCGGCGGCCCGCCTCGCCGCGCTCGCGCTCCGCCACCGCTCGGGGCCGTCCCTCTCCGCCGCGCTCTCCGCGCTCCCCTCCCAGCCCGACCCCGCGCTCCTCCTCCTCGCCGCCAACTCCCTCCCCGCCTCCGACCCCACCCCGCTCCTCTCGCTCGTCGGCTGGGCCCGCCACCAGCCCTGGTTCGTGCCCTCCGATGATCTGTCCTTCATCGTGGCCGCGCGTCTGTCGCCGGCCACCCACTCCTCCGACCTCATGTCGCTCTTCGACGACGCCCTCTTGCACCCGGAGCCAGCCTCTTTCCCCAAGACCCTCAACGCCGTCGTCTCCGCGCTCTCCACCCACGGCCTCCTCGAGCCCGCCTTCTACTGCTTCAAGCGCCTCCGCGACGCCGGCTTCCATGGCCTCCAGACGCCCACCTGCAATGCCCTCCTCTCGCTGCTGCTCGCCAGGGGGCTCGCCTTCAAGGCCTTCGAGGTGCTCGACGAAATGTCTGTGGCGGGCTGCGAGCTCGACAAGGGCACTTACGAGCTTGCTGTGCCGGCGCTTGCACGTGCTGGAAGGATTGACGCATCACGCAAGCTGTTTGATGAAATGAGACAGAGGGATGGGGTCGGGCCTGCCTCGCCGGGGGTGTACAGCACTATGGTCGATGTGCTGGCCAAATCAGGGAGGCTTGACGCTGCGATGGGGATGTACAGGGAGATGGTGGCAGTGGGGCACAGGGTGAGCACGGCTGTGAGCACCGCCATGGTGGAGGGGCTTGTGAAGGCTGGGAAGCTGGATGCAGGGATGGAGCTTTGGGAGGAGATGCGGCGAGGAGGGCTCCGACCAAGCTTTGGGTTGTACACCATGGTAGTCGAGGCAAATGCACGGTCAGGAAGGCTGGATGTCGCTGCGAAGCTGTTTGGTGATATGGAGAAGTCTGGCTTCTTCCCTACTCCTGCCACATATGCTTGTTTGGTCGAAATGCATGCTTCAGCGGGGAATGTGGATGTAGCAATGAGGATGTACCACTCGATGGCAAATGCAGGGACAAGGCCAGGGCTGAGCACATTTACAGCATTACTGACCATGCTGGCGAATAAGAAGCTGCTTGATTTGGCTGCAAAGGTGCTGCTTGAGATGAAGGCATCAGGGTTCCCCATCGAAGTGACCGCGAGTGACCTGTTGATGATTTACATCAAAGATGGGTCGACGGAGCTTGCTCTCCGGTGGCTGCGGTTCATGGGTTCTGCTGGGATACGAACCAACAATTTCATCATAAGGCAGCTCTTTGAGTCTTGCATGAAGATGGGGCTGTATGACTCGGCACGGCCACTGCTCGAGACGTATGTCGGTGCGGCGGCAAAGGTGGACATGATACTCTACACTTCAATCCTCGCACATTTGGTGCGGTGCCAGGATGAGGACAGCGAACGGGCAATCATGAACATCCTGAGCGTGAGCAGGCACAAGGCGCACGACTTCATGTGCGGGTTGTTCACCGGGCCAGAGCAAAGGAAGAAGCCCGTGCTCTCCTTTGTCCGGGAGTTCTTCCAAGGCATTGACTACGAGAATGAGGAGAGTGCGGCGAGGTACTTTGTGAACGTGCTCCTCAACTACCTGGTGCTCATGGGGCAGATGAACCGTGCACGATGCGTCTGGAAGGTCTCTTATGAGAACAAGCTGTTCCCTAAGGCCATCGTATTCGACCAGCACATTGCCTGGTCCCTGGACATCCGGAACCTGTCAGTGGGAGCGGCGCTTGTCTCTACAGTGCACACGCTGCACCGGTTCAGGAAGCGGATGCTCTACTACGGGGTTGTGCCGCGGCGCATCAAGCTGGTGACAGGGCCGACGCTCAAGATGGTGGTGGCCCAGGTGCTGGCTTCGCTGGAGTCGCCATTCGAGGTGAGCAAGGTTGTCCTGCGCGCGCCCGGGGACTCGGTGCTCGAGTGGTTCAAGAAGCCGATCGTGCAGCAGTTCCTGCTCAACGAGATACCGTCGAAGTCCGACGTCCTGATGCACAAGCTGAACGTTATGTTCCCAAGCTCGGCGCCAGAGGCCCGGTCTCTGGCCCTTCCCAGGTCCCTTGGCATGTCACGGTGATGGTGCCAGTGTGTGCAAACCGTAAGCATTATGTATACTACTATAGCTTTTTGCCAAAGCATGAGAACGTTCACTCGTCTCTCTGTTTGTACGTGTACAATAATGCTAAATTTCAAATGGTTTGTGGTACCATAATTTTTGAAGAAAGGAGAGATAATGCAAATGCACGGCTCCTGTTGCGAAGAGTGTGACGTGTTGCACTTATTTTTGGCATATAGTTGAGGATTTTTCGAATATCCAATTTTGTGCCTGGGCTCATCTACATCCAGTGAACAGTAAATTCAAAAAATTGCTAGAAAAAGTCCAAAAATTTGGAATGTAAGACAATTGAGTATGTGAGGTGCGTGCTAAATTTCAAATCATTTGGACATCTTAGTAGCTCTCAGCAAAACAATAAAGGGTCTGCACAAACAGTGAACTTTTTCATAGATCTCAAATTTGCCTTTTTTGTTGAGAGCTACTCAAACATTCAAATGCTCTGAAATTTGGCACGGACATCAGGCACTCAGTCGTCTTTCCCCACACAAAAAAACAGAATTTTTTAATTTTATTTAATGTTTCTAACGATTTTTATCACTCCCTGGCTCAGATGAGCCTAGGAGCGAAAACGCTGCTCTCCGGATTTTTATCTTATTTATATGAAGAACAGTTGTTACATATTGCGTTGTTACTATCTCAGAAAATCCATTCCAGTGCACTTCAATAACATATACGCAGGGTACAGCAATACATTAGGCCAAATTAAGCACAATCATATGCTGCACTTAATTAATACAAGTCCAAATTTGCAAAAGAGAGAGAGAGAGAGAGAGAGAGAGAGAGAGAGAGAGAGAGATAGAGTACTATGTGATAAGCGATGTGAACGAAGGGGAAAACGGGCCGATTGCAGGCCCATGTAGCGATTGCTAGAGCCTCTGCTTGGTTACCCATCGGGCGCCATATTTGGCTTATTAATGTACCAGATATTATTTGTATTCCGTCAAACATCCCTATTATTTGGCTTATTAGATATTTTTTCTCAAGCGAACCAAAACCTGTGGTTAGATGGTTAGAGGGAATGTGGCATCCCCAGCCCATCAGGATTCAAGTCATGGTGCACATCATAGATGACAAACAATATTGGCACACTCTGTTCCAAGATAAGTGTCTCTGATTTAGTACAAAGTTGATTTAATAATAATAATATTGGCACACTCTCTTTCAAGGTAAGTGTCTTTGATTTAGTACAAAGTTGATTTAATAACAGCAATACAGGCACACTCTCTTCCAAGATAAGCGTCTCTTATTTAGTACTCCCTCCGTCTCAAAATTCTCGTCTTAGATTTGTCTAAATACAAATGTATCAAGTCACATTTTAGCATTAGATACATCCGTATCTAGACTAATCCAAGACAAGAATTTTTAGACGGGGGGAGTACAAAGTTGTACTAAATCAATGACAATTGTTTTGGGATGGAGGGAGTATATCTTCTCATCAACGAGCTTAAAAAGTTAAATGAGTAACTTGTTAGCTTCGCTCATTAAACTTGTTCTTTTTAACAAGCTTAGATTAAAATTCAACCCGTTACTCAACAAGTTCGATTCGAGCCGAACCATGTCACGAGTTGCTCGTTTAGCTCATGAGTTTTGAGATTTTAAATTCCAGCCCTACTCCCCTCATTGCAAGCTGAATAAGGACGTGTAAATTTTATTCTAAATGTAGTTGCTCGCCGAATTATTAATTTTTGTAGAACAACCCTCTAGGTTTTATTGATCATAAGAAATCGTTACAGGGATACAAATGAAATCATGATATTGACCCCACTAAATATGACGACCATGAGTTAACGATAAAGAGAACCTAGCGAAAGTTAACCCGCCATCATAAACATGATTACAAATCGGCGAGCCTCAAATTTTCATCGGAAAATTATACGGCATCGCTACTAGGTGAAGTTGGTTCCTTCTTCTTAGTGTTGCACCGACGGTCATGTCCATGTCAAGCTCATCCGGACGCATTCCGGCTGGGAGGCTCCAATCGAAGAAGTATAGAAGCCGAGCCAAGATGAGCTCCAACGTGGCCAACCCAAAAGTACCGCCAGGGCACATCCTCCGCCCGCTCCCAAACGGCAAGTACTCGAATTGTGTACCGTTGTAATCCACGGTAATGTCCTCAAACCTCTCTGGCTTGAACTTGTCTGCGTCATGCCAATACTCGGGGTTCCTCGCTATCCCCCACGCATTGACCATGACCCTGGAGCCCTCCACGATCTCAAACCCATTGACGTTGCAAGTCTCCCGGCAAACACGGGGGAGCAGAAGCGGTGCCGCCGGGTGCAGCCTCAGACCCTCCTTGATCACCATCTTCATGTAGCGCAGTTTTTCCATGTGGACCTCATGGTCTTTTAGACTCTTGTTGTCCAATGTTTGTCGCACCTCCGCCTGAGCCTTCACCATCACCTCCGGGTTCCTCATGAGCTCCGACATGATCCACTCCAGGATTGATGACGTCGTCTCCGTCCCTGCTGTGAACAAGTCCTATAGCAAATTTATAGTGTGGGATTAATCCGACTACAATAATATAACTTTCTTTATAGGATGGAAGATTATCCCCCTGCTTTCTTTTCTTTTCAAGATGAAAATTTTATAATCCTATTTTCTCCTATACTATGTATTTTTCTCGTAAATGTAAATAAATCCCTCCCCTTAATTTCAACTTAACCACCTTCACCTAAAAAGATCATTTACCACCAGTCCACCACCCCCTCCCCCTGATTTCCTCCATCCGTGAAACTCTTTCAAATATTCCGTAATATGCACAGTCATTTGTTAACGGTGGTCCTAAGCCCTAATTCTTTCAAAAACTATTCAGAGAGCAGACGACCTTGGAGCACTTACCACTGTTATTGCCTTGATGTTTGTGATGCCGATGGGGAACTCAAGCTGCTCCTCATCCTTGATCCTAAGCATGACGCTCAGAAGGTCATCGTCTCCGGTATTTTTCTCCGCTCGCCGCGCCTCGCAGATGGCGATGATCTTGTCAAAGATGGCGTCGAACTGCCGGCGCGCTCCCCAGAGCGAGCGTCTCAGCCCAGTGACGACGTCCACAAACCGCAGCGAAGGGAAGAGGTCCCCGACGCAGAATCCCCCAGTTAACGTGAGCAGCACATTCATCGCAGCCAGAAACTGCTCTTGGAGCTCGGCGTCGCAGCCGTCGCCAAACGTTGCCCTTGCGGTGATCGTGTTCGTGCACGACACGAGCAGCTTCCTCATATTGACGGGCTGGCCGCCTCCACCGGCGGCGGCGGCGGCGCGGACATCCCTGACGAGGGACATGGTCTCGCTGTCCCTGATGGGCGCGAACTGCCTCACCTTTCGCGCGCTCAGGAGCTCCACCATGCAGAGCTTGCGCAGCGTCCTCCAGTACGCGCCGTACGGCGCGAAGGCTATGTCGGCGCTCCCGTAGCCCACGATCTCCGCGGCCAGAATTGTGGGCCTTGACGCGAAGTTGAGGGAGCTGTCCCGGAGCACCTCCTGCGCTGCCGCCGGCGAGGAGATCACCACGGCGTCCACCTGGCCCAGCCGCAGGTACATCACTGGGCCGTGCTTCTTGGCCAGGTCCCGGAGAGCGACCTGCGGCGTCGCTGTCCGGAGGTGGAGGAGGCTTCCGATGAAGGGGAGACACCGTGGGCCGGGAGGCTTCTTCCCCTTGGAACTTGCTGTCTTTTTGCGGCTAAGCAGAGACACGAGAATCGTCAGTGAGACGAAGGATAGGAAGAGGAGGGTGGCTGCGCTTAGCTCCATGAGGGTCGGGATGGCTTGATCAAATTTGAAGCTTTGCTTGGGATGAAGAGCTACTAGCAGGAAGTGCCCTTTTTATAGGGAAAGGGAGGGGAAAGATTTGGTTACCGCTCGTTGTCTATTCTTCTCGGGATACGGCAGGTTTGCACGGGTTGACGAAGTCATCAGGCGCTTTCCACCGAGGGAACATCGCGGAGAGCATGTAAATTTTAAAAATACGAACTGTCAAATCTAGAACTTAAATAATGGTGGGCTGGTTCGCCAAAAAAAATATTCACCTTAAACCACTATTCTCATGTGTACTAATTGTGTACATGAAAATTATAGTACATGGTTGTACGAAATAATAATAGTACTACATGAGAGCTCTACAACCGAGTGCCCCAAATAGACCTCAAACACTCGGGCTGTAGTTGCCCGTCCATTACTGACCGGTCATGATCTTTTAACCCAGACAAACGCCTCAAACGGGTCTTAAACGCCCGAGCTGACCGGCATCCTTATATCCAGCCTAAATATGGGGCGAATATGGACCGTCGGGCACGCCCGCCACGTCCGACTGACGAACGGGTTCCGGCCGGAAACACCCCGAAACCCGCGGTACGAAGCTCGTCACCTCCGTCGGACAAGTGGCGCCGCGTGGCGCAGCTCCGGCGAGCCGCGTAGTGCCTAGCCCGGCTATTTAAGTCGACCCGCGGCACCGAAACCCTACCATCCATCCACATTTCCCTTCTCCTGTCCGCTGCCATCACTTTTCATTCCACCCGTCCGCCTAGTAGCCATGCCCCCATGCTGCCGGGTGAGGAACGAGCCCTTTCTGACGCCGGAGCGCCGGCTCGAGCTCCTTGAGCAAATCCGGGCTAGGCGCGAAGCCCGAATCGTCGCAGGGCTACCTCCGGATGCAGTGGATCCGGAGGAGTTGGAGGAGGAGGAGGAGGATGAGTCAGAGGAGGAGAATGTGCGGGACGCTGACGACGGGGATCTGCAGGCGAAGCAGCATGCCATCCTCGATTCTCTTCAGTCGGAGGACAGACAGCATCGCCGGCAGGAGATGGAGGCGCAGGAGTCCGCGGAGTAGGCGGAGATGCTCGCTTACATGGATGAGGTCGAGTAGGAGGAGGATGAGCCGGAGCCCTCCTACCCACCCTCCAGCCGGCGCCCGACACCATCGTCGTGGATATCTCCGACGACAAAGAGTAGTTAGGGTAGTACGTAGATGTAGTACGTATGATTTCTTTTGCATTCCTTGTATGGATTTAGGGGATGAAATATGAGAGACGGATGCAAAGTTGTTAATTTGAGGCGTGCTCGGTCGCGTCCCCGGACGTTTGAGGGGCTGGATTTGCATAGTCCGGCTGTAGACGCTCTCAAATGAACATGTATATTGTGCGGTATAAGTAGGGTTCCAAATTTCCATCTATTTTTCAGGCAATTTTCCCCGATTTTTTTTTCTACATCACCATGCAGAGTTGCAGACATTTACACAGAACTGCGTGGACGCGTACCCAGCACCTGAGTGCCCTTGAGAATTTCTCACTTACCGCTAGGTCTCATACATCAGCGTAGAGCAATCAGAGTAGAAAATTGGACTTGCACACGAATGGACCACGTGCGGTTCATCCTGGTGGCGCCGGCCGCCACACATGAGCCGACCGGGACAAATTCCCACCTTTTAAGGATCTCCCCCGTAGCGACATCGCGAATATACTGCCACTATGGACCCGCTACGTGCATCGCTGCTAGCTAATCTCGATCCGGTCATGGTCGCGACCAGGTACGTGCAACTAAGAGAAGATGGAAGCACGTCTGCATGGCGATGTAGAAGGAGGAGGTACCATATGGAGGGAGGAGGTACGTACCGGGCCTGTGCAGCTTGTCACAATGTCACGAGGTCGATGTGCATGGCATGATCTCGATGATGTTACTTAATTTGTTGGAGAACATCTGTTTGCGGGAGATTGTTGGAGAAGACTCACATGGCGACATGCATGCAGTCCAAAACACAACACGATATGCTTTGCTGTTTGTCTGCATTGACCCAGCAATATACATACAGTCTACCGTTCAAAAATAAAACTTGAGTACTACATATAGTTCATCCAAGAGTATCTACAGTCGCACACCTCAAATTCTACTCAAACGCCCGGACGGACGGTTCAGTCACTGTCAAAAAAGCACGACCCAAACGGATGCCTCAAACGGACATCAAACGCTCGGGCTGACCGGCACCACTCATATCCAGTCAAAATATAGGGCGGATATGGGGATACATGTGCGCATCCACCACGTCGGACCCGATAGGCCTATCCTACCATAAATTGCTTTCAAATCCATCAAACCCTCCCACCTCCACCCTTCCCCGCGTCCGAGCCCTCGTCATCTGCCGCCTTTGCTCCCCATCTTCATCGCCAGTCCCAATCCGCCTCCCTACATGACCTCCAGCCCGTTCCTAACCGCCGCGGCCAAGGCTGCGTCCACCTCGTCCCATCGACGTCCTTTCCTCGGCTTCATCATGCAAGCCGAAGAACATCACGGCGACGGAGGCCGCGAGAGAGGGATGCGGATGCGGACATCGATGAGCACCCCCCTCCCCCCGTCCTCGCCTTATCCGGGACCCCTCACCCCATCCATCCACCGTCGGACCAAGCTGGGATAGAGGAGGATCACGTTCGATTGGGGCATCCCGGGGAGCTTTTCGCCAACACGGATGCAGCCGGTGGACATCTGTCACTCGCCATAGCTCGTTCGGCTGTAGACAAGCACGGGCACCAGCGGTGCCCAGGCTGCCCATGACCTATTCGACGGAATGACACAACAAGACTTGGTATGTTCTTGTTGCTCCTGTCCAATCAACTTTGCATATGCCATGTTCAATGTTTTGCATAGACCGCTAGTTCATTTCGGACATGATCCATGCTTGGAAACCATGATCATTTATGAGTTTATCTTGTCGGACATGATCAATGATAATCAAGATCTGGCCCAAAATGCACTATGAGTTGGGGGATCCAACTTGCCCTTCACTTGAAGTTGGGTCAACATCAAATCCAATCCAAGCAAGAAGAAAAAGAAGCCAAAGACGACAATGACAAGTGGTCCGACATTCTCAACTTTTAAGGATATCTTGTTGGTCAAATCTTGGTTGGCCACAACAATATACCCAATATGAGGAAGTATTGGGAGAAGATTTGAAAGGAATATCATGAATAAAAAAGCAATATGTGGAGCCGCATCATATCGTCACCAATTGCAGTGTGGCATCTCTCCAACATCGACGGGGGATCATTGAAGCTGAAGTGAACAGGTATGTCAGCTATTATTCACAAGTTCTTGGCGGCCCTCAAAGTGGGATGGGAGCGGTAAACTCACATAAGATAAATTATTTCATGATGTCATCATTTGCGTATGCTTGTTTTTGTTGCATTCTCATGCTCATGCATATTTTGTTTGCTAGACGTGGTGTGGCGTCCACTATATATCAAGAAACGGAGAAGAAACCATTTGGTTTTAGCCATTGTTGGGTGATAATATTGAATGGCAAACCAAAGTGGACACAACTTGTGGCCTATCTCAAGGCCGGTAAGAAGAGGAATTATAGCTCAAGCTCCCACCAATCAATTGGGTTGGACGAAGAAGAGGAAGATGTTGTAGTAGAGAATGGAAGAGACACCATGCCAAAGGATAACCAGCACGTGATGAGAAACAAGTGGGCGAGGGCAAGGGCCTCCCGTGACGCCGCGGCTACAAAAATGTCCTCCACATGGACGGGTATTTTTTCGGTTAGGGAGAACAAGAAAGAGGAGATATACACGCTCATGCTGGATGCGCAAAAGCAGATAATGGATTGGGACCGGAAGAGGGCGAAGAAGAAGTTGAAAATTGGGAGGGATAAGATCAATTTGAAGAAGAAAGAGGCGGCGATGAAATGGGAGCTCGAGAAGGCCAAAGACATTTGGAGAGATTGACCTTGAGAAGGAGCGGTTGCAAATCGCACAAAACGTGATGGATACGAAGATAATGTTGGCGGACGAAAGCCTCTTGGATGTGCATGCAAAGAAGTGACTTATGGGGATGATGAAGGAGATCAACGACCGTAGGGACTACAAGGTGGAAAGGGCGGCTACGACATAGCGGAACATGCGGCAAGGATGCAGGCGAAGTAGGAGGCAAGGATGGTCATGAAGCAGGCGGCATGGATGGCGTCCGGCGAGTGATCCATCACGCTTGGACATTGATTTCATTTTCGTATGTTCGGATTGTTGAATCATGATTTGTTTTGCTTTATCATATTTGTTTTGAACAGTTGAATTGGGACGATTTGTATCGTATAATCGATGTGCATGAATTATATGAATTTAAGAATCTGCATTTAAGGTGTATGGATATGCGACAACTTAAATGAGAGGCCTCCTGTCACAGCCCTAGAATTTGCTTGCCATTAGTTGCCTTAAAGCATCCATGCATCATGTTAACTTTTCAATTAAAGTTGAAATGGGGATGTTGAAACCCTAGCACTAAATGAATTCAACTAGGTTCAAATAAACAATATTTTCAATGAACCCAAAATGCCTTTGGAAATGTTCATGATTTTTGATAAAGGTGAAAACCTCTGCCAAAAATGATAAACATATTTCTAGGTCATTTCTGGATTTTTGGATTAACTCATATTGTACTTGAATTGGGGCATTTAAATCCTATAAATATTTTAAATGCTCTAATAATTCTGAAACTAGTTGAGGGCTGTTGGGAATAATTTCAACAGTGCCCACAAATATTTTCAGGATTTTTGGAAATGCTCTGGCATTTTTAATAAAGACAAAACAATTGCAGAAAATAGAAAACAGAAACAATTAATAAAAGAGATAGAGAGGGTTTTTACCTGGCACTCACCTGGGCCTCACCTGTGTCGTCCAGCTCCTGCCAGTCGGACGCCGCGCGCGTGGTCGCCGCGCGCCGGCACGCGCCCGAGCCACCTCCTGCTTCCGCCGACGCTGGAGGCTAGCTGAACGCGCCACGCAACCGCCCCAACCCCTCTGGCCTATCCACTCCTTCTCTCCCCTCCTCTGCTCTCTCCTCGCAACGCACCCGAGCGCAGCCGTCGCCGCCGCTCGCTGCTGCCGCAGCCACCGACCACCCCTCGCCCTACCGATGAGTCCAGAAGCTCCACCGCGACGCCCTCACCCTCCCCACCGAGCCACGCTTCGCCGGAGGCCCTGCATAACCGCCATCGGGTCGTCTTCAACCTCGGTACCCATCGGACGCCGTTCATCGATTCACCTCGCTCCGGTCGCCCCCGAGCCCACTGATCTGCTCATCGACCTCCCTGGGAGCTCCGCCGCTTTTCCCCTCTTCTTTCCCGCGCGTTTGCACCCTCTAGGCCATAGTTCCACCATGGCCGAAGCTTGCCTCCGCTCGATCTTGTCACCGGCGTCGCTTCGGCGACCATTTGGTCATCCCGTGCTACCCAACATGCTTGCCGCATTGCGTAGTGCCTTGCTAGCGCCTCAGTTTTCGCGTTTGCACGCCACAGCCCCAACCCCGCACTTGTCTGAACTCTGGCCGCCGCCGCGAGCTCCCTTCTGACGAGCTCAGTCCACCCCAGCTGCTCCCGCTTGCCCTGTTTGATGCGCGCGATCGCCAGCTCCCCGTAGAGCCTCTCCGCCGCTCATTTGGTCGCCGGAGGAGCTTTTCCGACGCCCTCCGCCGTCTCTGGTGTCACCGGCGACGACACGCGGGTCAACTCCGGCGAGTTTGACCCAGCTGACCAGGGGTTTGACCTCCCCTGGCTCACTGACATGTGGGCCCTAGGCCACTAACTAAACTAGGATTAGTATTAGTTTAACGCTAACTAAATTTAGTTAGTTAACTAACCACTGACCAGTGGGTCCCACTGGTCAGGGTTGACCTGGACCGCGCCCGTTGACCGATGACATCATAGTGACGTCATGCTGATGCAATAACTCTTTTCTGGATTTATTCTTTTACAGGAAATTCCAGAAAATTGCTTAAACTTCTAAAAATCATAGAAAATCAACCGTAACTCCAAATGAAATAAATTATATATGAAAAATTATCAGAAAAATCCAATCTATCCATTTATGCTACTTTCATGCATGTTGAACCAACTTATCCCCCCTGTATAAGTGAAAACATGATAATGGCATTTTAAATACCCCTTATGGAGTTTGCATATGAACCCTTGGTTCATATGGACTTCATTTAAATTGTTGCTAGATGCATTAGCACAAATCATAGCATATTGCCATGTCATGATCATGCATCATATTGTCGCATTTGCATTGATTGTGTTCTTCTCTATTGCCGGTGCTTGTCCCCTCTCGGTAGGCGTATTCCGACGATGAGTTCGATGACACCGTTGAAGAGCTATATTATCTTTAGAAGTGCCAGGCAAGCAAAACCCCCTTGTTCATTCCGATACAATCCCACTCTCTCGCTCATGCTCTCTTTTACTGCATTAGGACAACAACGATTCAACTGTTACTTGCTGCGGTAGTTGAACCCCTTATCCTCTGCATGACCTGTCATTGCCACAGTAAATAGATGAAACCCACTAGCATGAGTAGGAGTTGTTTGAGCCCTAATGTGCCTACTAGTTCATGCTTGTTTGTCATGCCTGCTACTGCTTAGAGTTGAGTTAGGTCTGACTCATCGGGGTGAATTGGAACAGTGATGAACATGTCCTACTGTGTGTGAGCTAAGTGTGTGAACACGATTTTGTAAAGGTAGCGGTGAGAGGCCATGTAGGAGTACATGGTGGGTTGTCTCACTGAAACCGTCCTTAGGAACTGAGTTATGTGTTTGTGATCCATGAAACAGCTACTACCACACATTGGGCCCTGAAATATGACCTCGCTCGACTTATTGACCCCTCTCATCCTTTGTCTAGGAGTTGCAACTAGTTTCTGGTGTTTGTAGGTTATGTGTTGGCGGCTGTGCGTAGCGCTGACCATAGGGGTGGGCTATGATGCGGTAGATACACTGTGGCCGGGTATGTCGGGCGCCCGTTTGGCGTCTCGGAACCCTGTACACATCGTTTGGGGCCGTTGAGGACACCCCGGCCGGATTTCCTTGCGGATGGAACCCGAATAGGCGATAAACCTGGAATAGAGACTTGTGCGGTTAGTCAGGTCATGGTCTACACCCACGTCGGCTTTCGCTTGAAGTCTGCCGAGCACATGTCGTGTGCAGACGCTAAGTGGTGGAAACATGTGTGACGAAGTACACCCCTGCAGGGTATAAAACTATTCGAATAGCCGCGTCCGTGGTAAAGGACTTCTGGGTTGCCTATAACAGTTCATAGACAAGTGAAAGTGGATACTCTAATATGCGCAAGATAAGCGTGAGTGCTATGGACGGCGTTCTCGTAGGGAGACGGGAGCGGATCCATAGTGGTGTATTGATATGGTGAATATGTGGACTCGTGTGCGCCACCTCAAAAGAGTTACTTGCAGTCGTAGTTTAAGATAGCCACCGAGTCAAAGCTGGCTTGCTGCAGTTAAACTCCACCACCCCCCTTTGTTGATACAGATGCATATGTAGCTAGTTCTGATGTAAGTCTTGCTGAGTACTTTTGTACTCACGTTTGCTTAGTTTATGTTTTGCAGAGAGACTCCAGTCTCGCTAGTAGTTTCGCGTGGACTTCGACGTTAGCTTGATACCTCAGCTACGATCTTGTGCCCTCAGCAGGATCTGGTAGATAGTCAGGCTTCTTAGCCTTTTTCATTTGTAGATGTCTGTACTCAGACATGTTAAGCTTCCGCATGTGTTTTGATTTGTATGCTATGATTGTTGGGTCATGAGACCCATGTTTGTAATATCTTGCTCCTCGGAGCCTAATGAATAAATACTTGAGTCGTAGAGTTATGTTGTGATGCCATGTTGTATTTACACATATCGAGCATATTGTGTGTATGATTGAAATGCTTGGTATGTGTGGGATCCGACAATCTAGTTGTTTATCCTTGGCAGCCTCTTATATGGGGAAATGTAGTCTAGTGCTGCCATGAGCCATAGTAGTTCGCTACAGCCCGGTTCACCGGAGTCCTGTTAGCCCAGCACTACTGCTCAGGACACTTGACTGGCCGGCATGTGTTTCACTTCGTTCATGTGTCTGTCCCTTTGGGGAAATGTCACGCGGTGACATCCGGAGTCCTGCTTAGCCTGCTACAGCCCGGGTTCACGGAGTCCTGTTAGCCCAGTGCTATAGCCCGGATTCACACGCTGCTGACCAACATGCTCGATGTGATTCATGTATGCCTGTCCCCATAGGTTGGTGCCGCTTTGGGTTCACGACTAGCCATGTCGGCCCGGGTTCTCTGTCATATGGATGCTAGCGACACTATCATATACGTGAGCCAAAAGGCGCAAATGTTCCCGGGCCATGGTAAGGTGACACCCGTGGGAATACCGTGCGTGAGGCCGCAAAGTGATATGAGGTGTTATCGACTAGATCGATGTGACTTGGAATCGGGGTCCTGACAGTTTTGGTATCAGAGCCTGACTGCCTGTAGGATTACCAAGCCAAACTGGTCGAAGTTGAGTCTAGAAATGCTTTAGTTATGTAAGGGAATTGATTGTGGAAGGGAACATAAGGCTCTTTTTACTCCTTTACCTTATGCCCTTCTGATCTGAGTCATAATTTTCTCTTCTACGGGGATTAAGAACTAGGCCTTCTCATCTATCTATCAGGATAACATGTTACTAATCCATAGACTTATAGAATTGATAGTTTCAAAGCCTCAGTTCCGTTTCTACTACTTCCGTATGTTGACAGTTGATCTCGGAACATTGATATGGTGTTGTGAGTGGTCATGCCACCATTTTGCAGGATGTCTCAAATCTTTTGAGCATTTACAGCTGTTATGCTGTCCGAGTCATCCCAGGTCTCTAACTAGTCTGATGCATTTGCAAATTCCTTCTTTCCGTTCCCGATGTCCTTTTGGGCCAGTTCAACCACACTAATCAGTCTGTTGAGGTACTCTACTACCTCGACATATATGTTGGAGCTATTATTATGACCCTAGGTGTTTTAGGGAGTCACCTAGTAATTTAGCAATGCCTTCGTATCCCCAGTGTGATGATTCTGGCCATCATTCTTGAAAGCATCCCGTGATGCCATTTAGTAGTAGGTATTCTATTCCTGGGTTCTTGACCCAAGATTCACTCTACTTACCTAGTGTTGATAGTGTTGCTCGTACCTTTAGGATACTAGTAACCTTTGTGATAGTCTTCGAGGTCTGTGGTATATCATTCTTCCAAATACCATGAACCATCCTTGGCAGGAGTTCCTTTGAACCAAAAGATCACAATAAGAGTGCTCTTGACGAGTCCTCCATTCTGCTTTGTGAATCTGCCAGTCCTACCCTTCTGCATGGGTTATCTGGAAGAAACCTGTTGAACTTGGTTCGACATGTTAATCTATGCATCCACAACTCAGAAAGATATACGTTCTCTTGAGTTGTCCCTCCTCAGTTGTATCCCGACCCTAGTCTATCACTTGATAGTCAGGAATAGTTGTGCATTCGTGTTCATCGATGCCTATTATTCTTGTGGTCCGTCAAGCCATTCTATTCTAGAATGACTAGGAGAAACAAACTCCAGTACCTCATCCATATCTAGGATTGGGTCAAAGCAGTTGTATTCCGCAGATCAAAATGCCAAACCAGCTTTTGATTATGTTCTACCCTGAAGTATTGCCCTCTTTATGTCAGGAATATCATAGGAATTGCACAACCTCCTATGAACTCTTGATACAGTGATACTTCTCGCCATCATCATTCATTCCTCGGCCTCCGTGTTATTGTAACCGGAATGCCGACAAGTGAACCGTGATGTGTGAAATCAATACTCCGAGCAACTGCTTGGTAGTAAATGGACAATATTCTCATTCTTAGCATGTTGGTTATTGGACTACCATTCTAAGATTGATCGTGCTACCTAGTCCATATCTCCGGGTGCACTCATCGACCAATGAGTTAGGATTGTGACAATCCCTCGCTCCTTGATCATATCGTCTTGCCCTGAAAAGCAAGATTGTTCTCGAGCTTAATAACATATCGGTGGTTCATGATTTTCCGAATATCTTCTCGGAAGTATTACCTAGTTGTCCCCTGACTGTTATGTTGAGTTCGTGATCAAGTTGGTTTTCCAATAAACCACCCCTTCTCCAAGAATCTGTGTTGGATACCCCTGAGCTAGATGGTTAAGCTAAACAACAACTTGGAGAGTTGGAAGATAAAAGGCTTTGCCGAATTTGGTTCTTTCTGAAGGGATATCTTTGTGTTGTGTGCGTGTTGAAGAAAGATGATATCTTCACCAATTGGTCCTCGTGATCAGTTGTTGGATCTATTGTCTTGTCAAAACTTTGACTTGAGTATGGGCTATCGTCAAGTCAAATCAGAACCAACGATGTTCGTAATGTTGTCTTACTCATGGTTGATCCCTCGAGAATACACCATTACATCTTTTGGTCTGACCAATGCTATCACCGTGTTCACATGATGGTGGAAGTCCAGTGATATGGAAATTCCGATGAGTTGCTGTTGAGCTCATCAGCGGCATTTTGTCTCCCCCATGATTCATGTTGAGCATTGAGCTAGTGTTGGAAACTTTGTAAGCATTTCCTTTGTGTTCCGCCCATGAGGTATATGTTTGGTGAAAGAAGTGACTTTCTCTAAGAACACGATTTGGTAAAGGTAGCGGTGAGAGGCCATGTAGGAGTACATGGTGGGTTGTCTCACTGAAACCGTCCTCAGGAACTGAGTTCTGTGTTTGTGATCCATGAAACAGCTACTACCACACATTGGGCCCTGAAATATGACCTCGCTCGACTTATTGACCCCTCTCGTCCTCTGTCTAGGAGTTGCAACTAGTTTCTGGTGTTTGTAGGTTATGTGTTGGCGGCCGTGCGTAGCGCTGACCATAGGGGTGGGCTGTGATGCGGTAGATACACTATGGCCGGGTATGTCGGGCGCCCGTTTGGCGTCTCAGGACCCTGTACACATCGTTTGGGGCCGTTGAGGACACCCCGGCCGGATTTCCTTGTGGATGGAACCCGAATAGGCGATAAACCTGGACTAGAGACTTGTGCGGTTAGTCAAGTCATGGTCTACACCCACGTCGGCTTTCGCTTGAAGTCTGCCAAGCACATGTCGTGTGCAGACGCTAAGTGGTGGAAACATGTGTGACGAAGTACACCCTTGCAGGGTATAAAACTATTCGAATAGCCGCGTCCGCGGTAAAGGACTTCTGGGTTGCCTATAACAGTTCATAGACAAGTGAAAGTGGATACTCTAATATGCGCAAGATAAGCGTGAGTGCTATGGATGGCGTTCTCGTAGGGACACGGGAGCGGATCCATAGTGGTGTATTGATATGGTGAATATGTAGACTCGTGTGCGCCACCTCAAAAGAGTTACTTGCAGTCGTAGTTTAAGATAGCCACCGAGTCAAAGCTGGCTTGCTGCAGTTAAACTCCACCACCCCCCTTTGTTGATACCGATGCATATGTAGCTAGTTCTGATGTAAGTCTTGCTGAGTACTTTTGTATTCACGTTTTCTTAGTTTATGTTTTGCAGAAAGACTCCAGTCTCGCTAGTAGTTTCGCGTGGACTTCGACGTTAGCTTGATACCTCAGCTACGATCTTGTGCCCTCGGCAGGATCTGGTAGATAGTCAGGCTTCTTAGCCTTTTTCATTTGTAGATGTCTGTACTCAGACATGTTAAGCTTCCGCATGTGTTTTGATTTGTATGCTATGTTTGTTGGGTCATGAGACCCATGTTTGTAATATCTCGCTCCTCGGAGCCTAATGAATAAATACTTGAGTCGTAGAGTTATGTTGTGATGCCATGTTGTATTTACACATATCGAGCATATTGTGTGTATGATTGAAATGCTTGGTATGTGTGGTATCCGACAATCTAGTTGTTTATCCTTGGCAGCCTCTCATATGGGGAAATGTAGTCTAGTGCTGCCATGAGCCATAGTAGTCCGCTACAGCCCGGTTCACCGGAGTCCTGTTAGCCCAGCACTACTGCTCAGGACACTTGATTGGCCGGCATGTGTTCCACTTCGTTCCTGTGTCTGTCCCTTCGGGGAAATGTCACACGGTGACATCCGGAGTCCTGCTTAGCCTGCTACAGCCTGGGTTCCCGGAGTCCTGTTAGCCCAGTGCTACAGCCCGGATTCACACGCTGCTGATCGATATGCTCGATGTGATTCATGTATGTCTGTCCCCATAGGTTGGTGCCGGTTTGGGTTCACGACTAGCCATGTCGGCCCGGGTTCTCTGTCATATGGATGCTAGCAACACTATCATATACGTGAGCCAAAAGGCGCAAATGTTCCCGGGCCATGGTAAGGTGACACCCGTGGGAATACCGTGCGTGAGGCCGCAAAGTGATATGAGGTGTTACCGGCTAGATCGATGTGACTTGGAATCGGGGTCCTGACACCTCTCGGTGCTGTTCACGGATGCGTCCACAAGCGAGCCGGATTTTCAAGTCCTGCTGTAGATGCTCCAAATCTGGTACGCTGAAGCGTGTACGACGATATCATGCTTCCTATAGTAGTACGGACAAACAGAAGGATCAATATACAAAAACATATGCTTGTTCGGGTGATTTTCTTCCCATGTCGAACACGAAAGTAGCTAGGGCCTCTTCCGTGCTCCCAGCGCATGGCCAGTTCAAGGCGATCTTCTACCTTCGTGTCAAGGACGTCTTGCTCGCACAACCATGATCAACGTAGCCCTCTTCACCGCCACAGCCTGGTGCGCGCTGCCGGTCACACCCCCGGGATTAATGATTCCGACTCCAGTGAAGCACACTTCCCCTCATGTGTGGTTTTCTAAGGCCTAAACGTAAACCTTTTTATTTTTTAATTGTGTCAGATGGGTCTTAAACTCAAGCCCTATTAATTGGCTTCGATACCATATAGGACCGCATGCATCAGCCACTTCACCCAAAAGTTCAAGCTGTTGAGGAAAGGTGAGTTGTGCGTTTATACTTCAACACTTCGACTCTTCTCCAGTAGTCATAGTCGTCCCTAGGCTTGGGCAGCTTCTTCCTATTTCGTTAAGGATTAAGCCATGGCTGCTTGCTTGATTTGTTTTAGATAAATATGGTGATGACTGATGTGTAATTGCAAGTGTCCTTATTGCACGAGAACTTACTATTAATTTATAGGTAGAAGAGTTCCACGTGTGTGATTTGGGAAGGGGCCTTGTGTGGACAAAAGATCAATGATTTTGCTAGGCCTTGGTCGATAAACCTCAATTGATTCAAAAAAGGATATTTGCTTCGATCCACAAGGGAGCAAGGCTAACTTTTTTTTGCGGGGGGGGGAGGAGATCTTTCATTACTTAAGGTGGTGCATCATTCTTACAAAGACTAACAACTTCACACTACCGGACTCGCGGCCTATGCCGACGGCCCAGGACCGTCGGCGTAGGTCCTTTCCCGTCGGCATAGATCTATGCCTACGGCTGCCGTTGGCATAGCCCCGTCGGCGTAGATCACGTCAGCGTAGTCTTGTCAAACCGTCGGCATAGGGGCCTATGCCGACGGCCGAGCGTCAGCCGTCGGCATAGTTTAGCCGTCGGTAGTGTTTTTCACGTGACGGCAACGGACGGCGCCGTCAAAAGCGCTGACGATTCACGGAATGCCACATGGCAGATGTATGCTGACGGCTTTGCCGTCGGCATAGATTTTCGTCGTGCCTCCTGGTGGCAGGGCTATGCCTACGACATCTATGCCGACGGATTTACCGTAGGCATAGCCGTGCCACGTGTCATCCCCTGGTGCCTCCTAGTGGCAGGGCTATGCCTACGGCAAAGCCGTCGGCATAGATGAAAATCTATGCCGACGGCTTTGCCGTAGGCATTGCCCTGCCACGTGGCAAGCCCCGGGAAGCCCTGGCTCATCTATGCCGACGGCTTTGCCGTAGGCATAGTTTTTTTCCCTGTTTTCTCTTTTTCAATTCATTTGACAGCATTTCAAAGCAGAATAATGAGATTATGCAGAAATATGACAGTTCATCATCTAAACATAATCAAGTTCATCATCATCATTTAAACATAGTCAAGTTCATCATCTAAAGACCATCACCGGTGAAAGTTCATGAACCTAAAAGTAGTGCAAGACATGAAACATTCATGAACATAAAAGTATGGCATGATAGCTTCATGCACGGGTATCATCATCGACATCAAGCAAGACCACCTCCGCCAAAACCACCATCGCCAAGACCACCACCGCCAAGACCACCTCCGCCAAAACCACCACCGCCAAAACCACCACCACCAAGACCACCACCGCCAAGACCACGTCCGCCAAAACCGCCACCGCGACCACCATCACTCTGCCAGATCAGAGTGACTGGGGTCGATGGAGCAGGAGTCGAGCCACCAGTCCCCTACATGTTTGAGAGAAGATTCTAACGGTAAATATGATATGATAGTGTTGAATGAACGAGAACTAGTTTGTCAATAGTTAGGCAAATGTACTAACCGGACTATCACTGCCTAGTGCCACCCATTCATCGAACGTGGGCCCGTGTCGGGGTCAACCTCCCCTCCACCACCCTCCTCACCCTCCTCCTCGGCCTCCTCCTTCTCGGCCTCGTCCTCCTCGCCCTCCTCCTCCTCACCCTCCTCCATGCCATCAGGAACATACTCCTCCTCCTCAAACTCAGAAGGTGCCTCAGTATAGGAGGGCATCGAAGAAGACCCTCCTATTTCGGACACAGCCCGGAGTTTTTTGCCACGGCTGCCTCTCCCCTCACCTCCTCCTCCTCTAGGGGCTCTTCCCCACCCCCTCATCCTCTAGGGTCTCCTCCCCCGACCCCTCCACCTCCCTGTGAGGTGTCATCCTCGCGTAGTCGGGAGGGAACCTTGTGGGCTCGTCCACTCCGAGTAAGTCCTTTGAATTTACTGAGGAAACTGGCGCCGCTGGACTTGCCCATGATTAGCAAACCTGCATTGAGAAGAGGATAATCAATTAGTAAGGATATCAAATAAACAAGCATACAGGAAAAACATTAATAACAGAAGAGCACATTGTGCACTTAACATAGTAAAACTACACAAATATCCATTCATCTAACATCTATCTATCTCACATTGTGCACTTAATTTTTTTCACATTTATACTCTCTTCCAATTCATTCATCTATCAAAAGTGCATGTATATCAAAAGTGCTCATGATGGACCTACCCCCTGTTTTGACTTAAAGATGCCTATAATAATCTCTGAAACTACAATTAAGATGCCTACGTATTAACCAAAGATGCCTACAAACAAAAATGTCAGAAATTCTACAATTGAAAAGATGCCTACAATAATGTCTAAAAGTACAATTAAGATGCCTACGTATCACCCAAAATGCCTAAAAATGTATGGAAATCTGCAGTTGAAAAGATGCCTGCATATATCCAAAAACGCCTACAATAATGTCTGGAACTACAATAGTTCCTTGGAGATAAACTGAGGCTGCTGATACGTCCATTTTGCATCATGCTTTTATATCAATATTTATCGCATTATGGACTGTTATTTCACTTTATGTCACAATACTTATGGCTATTCTCTCTTATTTTACAAGGTTTACATAAGGAGGGAGAATGCCGGCAGCTGGAATTCTAGGCTGGAAAAGGAGCAAATATTAGAGACCTATTCTGCGCAACTCCAAAAGTCCTGAAACTTCACGAAACATCTTAAAACAAATAAAGAAAAATCATCGCCAAAGATGAAGGCCAGGGGGCCCACACCCTGCTCACGAGGGTGGGGGGCGCCCCCCCTAGGGCGTGCCCCCCTACCTCGTGGGCCCCCTGGTGGCTCTCCGACGCCCATCTTCTCCTATATGAAGTCTTTCGATGAGGAAAAAATAAGAAGGAACTTTTCGGGACGAGACTCCGCCGCCACGAGGCGGAACCTTGGCGGATCCAATCTAGAGCTCCAGCAGAGCTGTTCTGCCGGGGAAACTTCCCTCCGGGAGGGGGAAATCATCACCATCGTCATCACCAACGCTCCTCTCATCGGGAGAGGGCAATCTCCATCAACATCTTCACCAGCACCATCTCATCTCCAAACCCTAGTTCATCTCTTGTATCCAATTCTTATCTCAAAGTCCGGGATTGGTGCTAGTAGGTTGCTAGTAGTGTTGATTACTCCTTGTAGTTGATGCTAGTTGGTTTATTTGGTGGAAGATCATATGTTCAGATCCTATATGAATATTATTACCCCTCTGATTATGAACATGGATATGATTTGTGAGTAATTACGTTCGTTCCTGGGGACAAGGGAGAAGTCTTGCTATTAGTAGTCATGTGAATTTGGTATTCGTTTGATATTTTGATAAGATGTATGTTGTCTAGCCCCTAGTGGTGTTATGTGAACGTCGACTACATAACACTTCACCATTATTTGGGCCTAGAGGAAGGCATTGGGAAGTAATAAGTAGATCATGGGTTGCTAGAGTGACAGAAGCTTAAACCCTAGTTTATGCGTTGCTTCGTAAGGGGCTGATTTGGATCCATATGTTTCATGCTATGGTTAGTGTCGGTGTCAAAACCGGCGGATCTCGGGTAGGGGGTCCCGAACTGTGCGTCTAGGCCGGATGGTAACAGGAGGCAAGGGACACGAAGTTTTACCCAGGTTCGGGCCCTCTTGATGGAGGTAAAACCCTACGTCCTGCTTGATTAATATTGATGATATGGGTAGTACAAGAGTAGATCTACCACGAGATCGGAGAGGCTAAACCCTAGAAGCTAGCCTATGGTATGATTGTTCTGTATGTTGTCCTACGGACTAAAACCCTCCGTACCGAAGAGGGTTAGGGTTACCCAAAGTCGGTCACAATGGTAGGAAATCTACATATCCGTATCGCCAAGCTTGCCTTCCACGCCAAGGGAAGTCCCTCCCGGACACGGGACGAAGTCTTCAATCTTGTATCTTCATAGCCCAGGAGTCCGGCTGAAGGTATAGTCCGGCCATCCGGACACCCCCTAATCCAGGACTCCCTCAGTAGCCTCCGAACCAGGCTTCAATGACGATGAGTCCGGCGCGCAGATTGTCTTCGGCATTGCAAGGCGGGTTCTCCTTCAAATTCCGTGTACCTGTCGAATAAAGTCCGGTTTCTTGTAAATGTTGCGCTCCTCGGCTTCTACGCCCAATAATGGCCATCTCCCACGTGTCAAACGGATATGAAAAGTCTGAGTGTTTTTACATCCACACCCCTAGTCGCGTAAATGAGCCGCCCATTTAAAGGGATGAGGATTTAGATCCAAACCACACCTTCTCCCCTTCGCGAGTGTTCATCAGAGCGCATCCGACAAAGGTCCATTCTACCATGGCCAGCCGTCGCAACTCCTCCTTTCGCCCTTCCAGCCCTCAGCCTGGATATTGGGAGAGATGCTCCATCCCGCATAGCGATCTAGTAACGCTCCAGTCCAAGGGATTTCTCCCCCCGGCCTATATGGTCCCGGTTCGAGCCGGTCTTGCCATCTATAATGGCGGAGAGCAAGCGAAGAGTGCCCCTAATCCCTCCAAAGGAGAGCGGGTATGCCTTGTCCCTTATTTAATAAGAGGGCTCGGATTTCCGATCCATCCGTTTCTCCGGGGGCTCCTGGAGTTCTATGGCCTCCAGCTACACAATCTTACGCCTGCCTCTGTATTGCATATCGCGGGCTTCGTAGCCCTCTGCGAGCTGTTTTTGGGTGTTGAGGCTCATTTCGGGCTGTGGAAAGAGCTATTCTGCCTTGTGCCCCGTTCTCAGAAGGGGTCAATATTTCAAGTGGGCGGAGCCGAAGTGTGGCGCATCGCCGGGACCGGATATCTATCCGGAACCCCAAAGAAGGCATCCGAGGACTGGCCTTCGGAATGGTTTTACATAGAGGACGTCCCGCTGCCGGATCCAGTCCGGATCAGCCTCCCTGAGTTCGACAGTGTTCAACTAAAGAAGCGCCTAAGTTGGCGTCCACGGAGCCCTCAGAGGGAAAGTGACAAGGACGTCCGTTACCTGATGGGCCGGATAAGATTGCTAGCTCATTCCGGACTGACCATGATCGGGGTCATGGCCGCATGCATCATGCGAGGGGTGCAGCTGCTACAGTACAGAGGCCACCCCATGTGGGATTTCAATGGGGAGGACGACGCCACCCGCTACGGCCGTAAGGGACCGGATTCGGCTGCGGCCCTAACAAAGACCTTGTCCGCTTTGTACAAGGGAGAAGAGGAGGAATTTCTCCGCGTCAACCCACAGGGTGGATTTTCTATGTACAATCCCCCAAGCTGGGTAAGTGGTTTACTTGCCCATCCGTTTTATATTCCCATTGTTAAATATTCAGTCTAACGACTTCAACGCAGGAACTGCGCCAGGCTGTTAAAGAAATAAATAGCCCTTCTCCACAACCCGAGGACCCAGGACGGTCCCTCGACCCGGCCTCTCAAGAGGATCCGGACTTATCTGTGGAGTTGATTGATGGAGTGTTCCATCAATTGAGCAAGGACAACGCCTTGGTGGCCATTACGACCGATTACCCAGGGCTAATCCCGGCCTCCCAGGTAATTGAGATCGAAGTCCCAGCACCCCGAATAGGGGTCCGCCCTCTCGTGTTTTCAGTTTCCTGATTACAACCGAGCTTTGCAGGGGAGATTTTTGAGACGGGAGGCCGAACCTGCGGCGACAAGCCAACAAGGGGCCGCAGGGCCCCGTGGGCAGAAAAGAGGTGCAGTCCGGACCGAGGCGTCAACGCAAAGGTATGGCACGCCCCCCTTATCCCAGGTGTTATACCTTCAAGGCATATTAACGCTCGTGCTCTCTTCAGGACAAAGAGACCTCGCCCGACTATATCCGGAGAGGCTGCCAATCGCGCCTCCACCAGCCAGGCTCCAAAGCCTGGTCCGGAGGCGGAGGCGAACACGAGGCGCGTACCGGACGCTCCTCCGACGGAGGATGTGGACAGGTTGTCTGCCACCAACTCTGAGGTGGAGAGTGCCATGAACCACAGGCGTCGCCGCACAATTCTTCGCGACACTTGTTTCTCCCGAGAGGCATTAGATGCCTTCAATTCGGGAGATGCGTACCTCCCTGCCGCTCAAAATGGTCTAGCCAGAGCCACGGAGCAATATGTAAAAGACATACGGGTAAGAAAATTTTGGTAATTATATATATATATATATATACCAGTAGCCCCCGAGACTTGAAACAGTTAGAATAACTGATTTAAGGATCATTTGTTATGCAGGTTCTTACAGAAAAGAATTCCCTACTGTCCCAGGAGCTGGAAGAGTGCAAAGCCCAACTTGAGGCCGCACTAGCCGCGGCAGGGGAGCCCAAGAAGACCCCCTCTGGTAATATACACTTCGAAAGATAAGTATTTTGCGAAGCGCGGCATGGGTGCGAATCTGACAAATGAAATTGCAGATGGCGCCGGATTGAGTCCGGAAAGGCAACGACTCCTACGCCAGCTGAAGGCTGGTGAGAAGGTACTGACAAAGGTGAGGCGGGAGAAGAACGATCTCCAAGATGCCAACACCAAGCTGGGCGTCGACCTGAAAGATGTTCGTGCCCAGCTGTCAGACTCCGTTAAGGAGAATCAACGGCTTCGGCGCGGCATATTTAGTAAGTGCTTGAACGAACATTTGAAAAAAAAAAGTTTGGCGGGGAAGTCGACTAACAGAGTAATGTATGTAGGTGTGCTAACAGGTCGTTCTGCAGACGAGATGCCCGGTTCTACGGGTGACCTTCTTCCCGAGCTCTCGCAACTACTCGAGCGAGTTCGGCAGGCGATGCAAGGCGTCGCCCAGGCCTTGTGGCCATCCATCTCCATGCCCGAAGGTCTTGGAGAGCTTGCGAAGAAGCTAAAGGGAGCACGGCGACGCTTCCGATTGTGGAAGATATCGGCCTGCCGTCAAAGCGCTAGGGAGGCCTGGGCCATGGTGAAGACACGATACACAAAGGCTGACCCCAACCACATCGCCGAGGTCGGTCCTGTGGGGCCCGATGGGAAGGAGATCCCTGTAAGCTTAGTATACGGCCAAGTAGAATTGGCTGCAAAGTATTCCCAGCAGGACTGTAAATTAGACAGCCTGTTAGATGGTATTGAAGAGGAATACAATCAGTCAGGATGACTATGTAATTTAATTGACATTTATAATGCCTTCTAGCCGGATTGTAGATCGTTTGTCATGGCCGACCTTTTCGCTTCAGCCTCGGGACCTGACGGTCCGGAGAGTGTCCGAATTCCCATGCGGTTATATAAAAACTGGGGAATGCATGGAGACCAGGCGTAGGGGTCATTAGTGCGTGAACAGACAAGTGCCCGACTAGTTATGTTATATTACATGGTTAGTAAGAAACATCTTCCAGGGAGAATAGTTCCGTTAGGGGTTCCTTTCCCTGGGAGGCATGCCCTAAAGTGCATGCCCATTCTGCGAAAAAGACGTGGAAAAAAGCATCTGGGGGCGCATAAATAAATAAGTGAAAAAAAATCATCTTTTAGGTTACCAACCGAATATTCCCTTAAGAACACTAGCTTTCGGCTTCACCCAGTCTGAGGTACACATCCGGCTAATCCGGCAGTAACAATCGCAGAGGTGCTCCCTTTACCGCCTAGCCGAATAATCGGGAACGTAGGGGTAAGAACAGGAGCCAGGCAACCCAGCTTGGCCAAAACTTAAGTCATATCGATGCATATAATGGTGAAATAAAAGGTACCTGCGGAAGTGTAACACATGTGTTGAGCATGAAGCCCGTATAAATAAGCTTCTGTTAAAAGAAGCCCCCAGGTTTAATGAGTGCGAATAGCACGTCATTTGATGAGCCTTTATAGGCTATAAGAGAAAGGAAGGGGAGAATGAGAGAAATGTAAGACAGACAGTATATAAAAAAGGGACAGAGGAAGGAGACGAACACAGAGTCCGGCGCTAGGCATAGAATCTTCAGAGACGGGCTGTGTTCCATGGGTTCGGCTCGAGTCGGTTATCCGATGCATCGCAGGCGGTACGCTCCACCAGTCAGGACTTGGTCAATTATGAAGGGACCTTCCCACTTGGGCTTGAGTTTGTCCTTTTTCTTGTCCGGCAGGCGTAGAACTAATTCACCAACGTTGTAATTTTTGTCCTGTACTTCTCTGCTTTGGTATCTTCGAGCCTGCTGTTGATAGAATGCAGAATGGGCTTTTGCCACGTCACGCTCCTCCTCCAATGCGTCCAAACTGTCCTGCCGATCGAGCTCGGCTTCTCTTTCTTCGTACATGCGCACTCGAGGTGAGTCATGAATTATGTCGCAAGGCAAAACTGCCTCTGCGCCGTACACCATAAAGAATGGTGTGTATCCGGTGGTGCGATTCGGCGTGGTCCGCAGCCCCCAGAGCACGGAGTCGAGCTCCTCTACCCAGTGCGTGTTAGATTCCTTGAGGGACCGCACTAATCTGGGTTTGATGCCGCTCATGATAAGACCATTTGCACGTTCGACCTGGCCGTTAGTTTGTGGGTGATAGACGGAAGCATAATCGAGCTTGATGCCCATGTTTTTGCACCAGAGTTTTACCTCGTCGGCCGTAAAGTTCGTGCCGTTATCAGTGATGATGCTGTGGGGGACGCCGTAACAGTGTACAACCCCGGATATAAAGTCTATCACCGGTCCGGATTCGGACGTCTTAACAGGCTTGACTTCTATCCATTTGGTGAACATATCCACCATGACCAGTAAGTATTTTTGCTTGTGGGTTCCGCCTTTAAGGGGTCCAACCATGTCAAGCCCCCAGACCGCGAAGGGCCAAGTGATGGGGATAGTTTGGAGGGCTGTGGGTGGCATATGGCTTTGGTTTGCAAAGAGCTGGCAACCTACGCATCGCTGGACTAAGTCCTGGGCGTCTGCCCGGGCCGTCGGCCAATAAAAGCCTATACGGAAGGCCTTGCTTACAAGGGACCGAGCTGCAGCGTGATGACCGCCGAGTCCGGCATGAATTTCATCCAGGAGATTCCGCCCTTCCTCTTCGGAGATGCACCTTTGAAGCACTCCGGTAGTGCTTTTCTTATAAAGCTCTCCCTCGTGGACTTTGTAGGCTTTGGATCGCCGCACTATGCAGCGTGCCTCATTTTGGTCCTCGGGGAGTTCCTGCCTAGTAAGGTAGGCAAGGAATGGTTCTGTCCACGGGGCGATGACGGCCATTATTACGTGGGCTGCAGGTGTTATTTCATTGGCAGAGCCTCCGATTGTGTCAGAATGTTCGGTGTTGGGCGGTGCGGTTGGGTCCGGGCTGTTATTGTTCGGCTCCCCTTCCCATACTATGGATGGCTTGAACAACCTTTCCAAGAAGATGTTGGGGGGGACTACATCGCGTTTTGCGCCGATGCGTGCCAGGACATCTGCCGCCTGATTATTTTCCCGGGCTATATGGTGAAATTCAAGCCCTTCAAACCGAGCTGACATTTTTAGGACGGCGTTGCGGTAAGCTGCCATTTTTGGATCCTTGGCATCGAAGTCTCCATTTATTTAGGATATTGCGAGGTTCGAGTCCCCGCGCACCTCTAGGCGTTGAATGCCCATGGATACTGCCATCCGGAGACCATGTAAAAGGGCCTCATATTCGGCTGCATTGTTGGAGTCTGTGTACATAATCTGGAGTATGTATTGAACTGTGTCTCCTGTGGGGGACGTCAAAACGACGCCAGCCCCTAGTACGGCCAACATCTTGGAGTCGTCGAAATGCATGATCCAATTTGAATATGTGCCGTACTCTTTAGGGAGTTCGGCCTCCGTCCATTCTGCGACGAAGTCGGCCAAAACTTGCGACTTGATGGCTCGCCGTGGCTTATAAGTTATGTCGAACGGGAGGAGCTCAATGGCCCATTTTGCAATCCGTCCCGTTGCGTCACGGTTGTTTATAATATCGTTAAGTGGTACTTCTGAGGCTACTGTTATTGAACACTCTTGAAAGTAGTGTCGTAGCTTCCGGGATGCCATGAATACCGCGTAAGCGATCTTTTGATAATGCGGGTACCGTGATTTGCACAGAGTGAGGACAGTGGACACATAATAGACTGGCTTTTGAAGGGGGAATTTGTGTCCGTCCGTTTCTCGTTCGACGACGAGCACTGCGCTTACAACCTGATGTGTTGCTGCAATGTACAATAGCATTGGTTCGCCAATGTTTGGCACGGCCAGGACTGGGTTTGTTGCCAATATGGCTTTTATTTCGTCGAGTCCGGCCGTGGCTGCATCCATCCATTCGAAGTGTTTGGTGCGCCGAAGGAGGCGGTAAAGGGGTAGGGCCTTTTCTCCCAAGCGGGAGATAAAGCGGCTTAGAGCCGCCACGCGTCCGGTTTACTTTTGTATTTGTTTGAGGTCCTTTGGGATATCCAATTGTGACAAAGCTCGGATCTTGGCTGGATTTGCTTCAATTCCTCTACCGGATACAATGAAGCCCAAGAGCTTTCCGGCTGGGACGCCGAAAATGCATTTTTCCGGGTTGAGCTTGATGTCGTATGTTCGGAGGTTATCAAATGTGAGCCTCAAGTCGTCTACTAGAGATTCGACATGTCTTGTTTTGACGACCACCTCATCTACATATGTCTCCACTGTTTTGCCGATCTGGTTTGCCAAACATGTCTGAATCATGCGCTGATATGTTGCGCCGGCGTTTTTGAGCCCGAAGGGCATTGTGTTGAAGCAGAATGGGTCGTATGGTGTGATAAATGCCGTTGCGGCTTGGTCTGATTCTGCCATCTTGATTTGATGGTAGCCGGAATATGCGTCAAGGAAACACAACGAATCGTGTCCTGCGGTAGCGTCGATAATTTGATCGATGCGGGGGAGGGGAAGGGATCCTTTGGGCAAGCCTTGTTAAGGTCTTTAAAATCAACGAACAGGCACCATGATTTGTCCTTCTTTGGTACCATCACCAGGTTTGCTAGCTAGTCTGGATGTTTTATATCTCTGATGAATCCGGCCTCCAATAGCTTTGCTAGCTCCTCTCCCATGGCCTGTCTCTCAGGTTCGGAAAAACGCCGAAGAGCTTGTTTGACAGGTTTGAATCCTTTTGGGATATTTAAGCTGTGCTCGGCCAGCCTGCGTGGGATTCCTGGCATGTCTGAAGGGTGCCAGGCGAAAATGTCCCAGTTCTCTCATAGGAACTCTCGCAGTGCGGCGTCTATATCGGGGTTTAACTGCGCCCCGATGGAAGCTGTTTTATTGGGGTCCGTTGGATGGACCTGGAATTTGACTATTTCGTCCGCCGGTTTAAAGGAGGTGGACTTGGATCTTTTGTCGAGTACCACATCGTCCCTATTCACCGTGAAGCGCAGCGCAGTCAGTTCCTCAGCCGCTAGGGCTTCGGATAGTGCCTCGAGGGCCAGTGCGGCTGTCTTGTTTTCGGCGCGGAGTGCTATGTCCGGATCACTAGCGAGAATGATGACCCCGTTAGGCCCGGGCATCTTGAGCTTCATGTACCCGTAATGGGGTATTGCTTGGAAGATTGTAAACGCTTCCCGCCCTAGCAGAGCGTGATAACCGCTGCTGAACGGAGCCACATGGAACGTGACCTCTTCGGACCTGTAATTATCCGGCGTGCCGAACACCACATCTAGTGTGATTTTTCCTGTACAGCGCGCTTCCCAACCGGGGATTATTCCTCTAAAGGTTGTGCTGCTTCGCTCAATGCGGTTCCAGTCTATTTCCATTTTTTGAAGGGTTTCCTCATAAATGAGGTTCAATCCGCTGCCGCCGTCCATGAGTACCTTGGTAAGACGAAAGCCGTCCACTATTGGACTGAGGACCAATGCGGCTGGTGCTCGGGCTGTTCGGAATTTAGGTTCATCACTGGCGTTAAAGGTAATAGCCGTGTCACTCCATGGGTTTATTGTTGCTACTTGGTAGACTTCAGCAAGGCTGCAGAGTGTCCTTTTTCGCATATTATTTGATGCGAAAGTCTCGAAGACTGTTAATACCGTATTGGTGTCTCTGGGGTGGCTTTCTGTGGCCTCCGGAATTAGGAGATCTTCGTCAATTTTGGCCACCTGCCGGAGTATCCAACATGCTCTAAGGCTGTGAGTTGGTGTGGCGTCCTCTGTACTGTGAATTTTACAAGGTCCATTAAGCCATCCTTCCAGTACGGTTCCATGCCATGTAGAGGGTTTTTGCTTTTTGGTGTTTGACCCGGGTGTCTGGCGATGATGCACCCTTTTATTTCGGACTGGGTTTGTATTCAGGGCCGGATCGTCCCAAAATTTTATTTCGGTTTTCCAGGCGCTTTCCATTGCACAGTACTTTCGTACAATGGATGCTAAGTCAGCGAAGCGTGTAATATCACGGCGACTTATGGCGTTGAGAATTCCCTTGTCCGTGCAATTATTGCAGAAGATTGAGATTGCATCTTCCTCGCGGCAGTCCCTTATCCTGTTCCTAACCAGGAGGAATCTGGCCCAGTAATGATGTACTGTTTCATCGGGCTCTTGCCTGATTTGGGATAGATCGCTTATGTTCGGGTGGGTGGGTGGAATTAAATCCGAAGCCTCACCCAATCTGAGGCTCAAAGGCCGAGGAATTTCCGAACTCGAAAATTTGAATTCCTGGATGTTGTCCAATGAATCTAGCCCGTCGCCTGACTCTATGTTCAGGTCTTGAGTGATATCCTCCCTTCTGCGGGTATCCGGCTTGGAGGGATCGGGAATCCAAACGTAGCTAGTCCTTAAGATAGATGAAGGGCCGCCGCACTGTCCCTCTACCATGGCAACGTGATGGGTGACTTGGGAAGAGTTAATCTCTCTCAGATCGGGTTTAGGCCCAATCTGGTCGTAATCCGTAGCGACTCCCAGGGCGGCGATGCGATCCAAGAGCTCGTTTATGGAGGAGAGCTCCATTGGATCTAACTGCTCGGCGAGTTCCGAGCTGACATGAAGATTGTCTTCGATGGCTCGAGAGGTCATCGTCGGCGTAGAAGCCGAACAGGCGGTCATAAGAAAACCACCTAGCCGGAGGGTTTGGCCGACAGCCAAAGCTCCCTTAGCAACGGTGCCATCTTTAAAGACGGGGCGAGGCATCCTTCCTGATGGCGACGACACAGAGGAACTCTCAATGAAAGCACCAATGTCGGTGTCAAAACCGGCGGATCTCAGGTAGGGGGTCCCGAACTGTGCGGCTAGGCCGGATGGTAACAGGAGGCAAGGGACACGAAGTTTTACCCAGGTTCGGGCCCTCTTGATGGAGGTAAAACCCTGCGTCCTGCTTGATTAATATTGATGATATGGGTAGTACAAGAGTAGATCTACCACGAGATCGGAGAGGCTAAACCCTAGAAGCTAGCCTATGGTATGATTGTTCTGTATGTTGTCCTACGGACTAAAACCCTCCGGTTTATATAGACACTGAAGAGGGTTAGGGTTACACAAAGTCGGTTACAATGGTAGGAAATCTATATATTCGTATCGCCAAGCTTGCCTTCCACGCCAAGGAAAGTCCCTCCCGGACACGGGACGAAGTCTTCAATCTTGTATCTTCATAGCCCAGGAGTCCGGCTGAAGGTATAGTCCGGCCATCGGGACACCCCCTAATCCAGGACTCCCTCAGTTAGGTTTACCTTAATACTTTTGTTGTAGTTGCAGATGCTTGCAATAGAGGTTAATCATAAGTGGGATGTTTGTTCAAGTAAGAACAGCACCCAAGCACCGGTCCACCCACATATCAAATTATCAAAGTATCGAACGCGAATCATATGAATGTGATGAAAACTAGCTTGACGATATTCCCATGTGTCCTCAGGAGCGTTTTTTCTATTATAAGAGTTTGTTCCGGCTTGTCCTTTGCTACAAAAGGATTGGGCCACCTTGCTGCACTTTATTTACTTTTATTACTTGTTGCTCGTTATAATCTATCTTATCACAAAACTATGTGTTACCACTTATTTCAGTACTTGCAGAGAATACCTTGCTGAAAACCGCTTATCATTTCTTCTGCTCCTCGTTGGGTTCGACACTCTTACTTATCGAAAGTACTACGATAGATCCCCTATACTTGTGGGTCATCAGCTGCTAGGTATGAAAAGGCCAGCCCTACACTTACACATGCTCATTTACTCTCAGAGAGAAGTGGCTATGCTCAAGTACTGCACTTTGCTAAATCTGCACATCTACTGAATTAAAAAATAGATTAAAAAATAGAAAAACCAGAGCAACCCTACTATTGCATGATTTCATATAAGAAACCTTCGCTAAATCTGTATGACAACAGATATCTGAAGCAAAAAGGTAGGGACAAATCCCGGCAGAGATAATAGAGCAAACTTTTGAGTGAACTTAACTGACTTTTTAGCAGCACTAAGAATAGCATGAGGGGATTTGCAGAAAAATACAGACTTGTACTACCACATATTGTAGAGATATCATTTGTAACTCCCGCTTATAGTAACAGATCAAAAAGCTAGAAGAACACATCGTATTGCCTGGAAAAACATATTCTATTGCCTAGAAGATGGCAGGTGCTCTCTTTGTTTTTCTTCAGTTGATATAAAATGTAGGCAAGCACAGCGGACATAATTAGGAAAAATAGAAAAACATGCACCCCACACTTGACCTAATTTCATACACAGCCTGATTTGTATCTGCTATTGTTGTTTGCCAGCATGAAACACACTCTAAAAACAGCCTATAAATCCACTATTATTGCCTAGTTTTAAATCTTCTATTGCCTAAAAGTAAAAACATTGCATACTATTGCCTACATCCCTGGGATCTGATGGGATGGCGACATGAATTGTTGCCTACCACCCCAAAATCCAAGCAACTATGAGCTGCTGCACTTCCTCCCTCTCAATGACTGTGTGCTGCTGCACCTCTAATCCGTCCCTAATCCAAAATGGTGGGGGTGAGGATTTGTGCGTTGGAGACATATCTAAGACCTCTAGCTGTTGATTGTCTGTCGGAATTTGAGTTTTGCTCTGAAAATTTCTCGATTTCAGCAACCCTCGCCCCTCTGTATTTCCAGATATCTGAGAATTGGGCCTAAATGAGTGCCCATTCGACAATATTGCCTGCTAAACGCATATTGACTGCACAAAAACAAGATCCTAATTATGTTGCCTATTGAAAAAACAAGTGGTGGGTTCTAGTTATATGATCACAGATATTACATCATTTTGCTTACTGAAGGCGCATATATATATGCTGAACAAAAAGCTACTATGAATTCAGATAGGTTACAGTATTGCCTGCTGAAAACGCAGATATTGACATGCTAAGATAAAAGCTATATGAACACATATATCACACAGAATTTGCCTACTGGACACACATATGATGAAAATATAATGCAGTATTTTTGCCTCTTATCTCTCTGTGTGTTGCCTACCAAAAAGGACTCCTCTGTAAATTGTTACCTACAACCTGAAACATTTATAGTGTGTATTCCCGAAGCTCATGCATCCATCAAACCCATCGTGAAACTCTAATCCTTCTCTCCCTTGACTAGCAAATCTCAAACCCATGCTCCAGTAGAGATTTTTCCCCGTGGATGCAAAATTGGTGCACGCAGACAGCAACTCGATGGCTAAAGCGCTAGAAAACTCACCTCTGTTCGCGCACTTAGCAGAGAGCCTCATCCCCCGTCGGCCGCCGCCACGCCCAACTCCCTCTTCTCCCTGGTTGCGCGCGCGAGCAACTCACCACACCCACCCACCCCCCCTACTGGAGCCGTGGGCCGGCCGGGGCGGCGTCCACGCAGGGCGGGCCGGGGTCGAGGAGGGAGGGGCGGGGACGGCTGGAGCGAGGGAGGGGCGGGGGCTGCTGGAGCGAGGGCGGCGCTGGCTAGAGCGAGGGCGGCGAGTGGGCGACGGCAGGGGGCGGGGGCGAGTGCGGCGGCGGCGACAAGGGGCGGGGAGTCGGCGGCGAAGGCAAGCAGTTCGCGGGGTCGCGGCGGGGAGCTGGGAGAGAATGAGTGGAGCAGACGCTGCGCGAGGGGATAAGGCAGTCTATGCCGACGGCTGCCGTCGGCATAGACACCACGTCACCGATCCACGTGACACGTCCCCTATGGCCGTAGGCTGCCATCGGCATAGTTATATTTTTCATTTTTTAATGTTTTTAATAGTTTATATTTTTCCTTCTTTATGTTTTTTTATTTCATATAGATTTTTTAATGTTTTTTATAGTTATATTTTTCCTTTTTTATGTTTTTTATGTATTATTATTTCATATAGATTTTTAATGTTTTTTAACCGCTCGGCCCTCTCCTTTCCCGGAACCACACAGAGAGGAGGGGAGGGGAGGCGTCGAACTCGAGCAGCTTCGTCTGCCGAGGTCGTGGCCTGGTCGCGGGTCTGGGAGCGCATGGCCGCCGCCTCGCATGCTCGATCTGGAGCTTAGTAGGTCAGCTGAGTGAAGGGGGGTCGTTGACGGTGGGGGTGGGGGTGGGGGCGGCGGCGGATCCAAGTCCGTTGGAGGGAGATGGTTCATGCGGGGACACCTGGGAGCAACATCCGGGCCAAACCCACAGCTACATCACCTCCGTGTAGACCCGACGTGTCCGTTTCCCCCCTCCACGTGCCGGCGCCGCCGCCGTCCGTGAGGGGGGCCACACCCCGGAGACGCGTGCCGCCTCTTCGGACATGCCACAACACCACCCCGCATGTATGAGGGGCCGGTGCGACACTTTGGTGGCATTGCTACCCCCCAGGACCCCCGTCCCGCCTAACCCTGGAGCGGTTGACCACGAGATCTAGCCCTTTGACTTCCCACGAGCGGGCTTTGACCAGTGGACCTCTCCACTCGGTTGTGTGAGGTCAGCACAGAGGGACACCTGGGAGCAACATCTAGGCCAAACCCACAGCTACATCCCCTCCGTGTAGACCCGACGCGGATGTTTCCCCCCTCCAGGTGCCGGCGGCGGCGCCGTCCGTGAGCTGGGAGGCCACGCCCCGGAGACGCGTGCCGCCTCTTCGGACATGCCACAACACCACCCCGCATGTATGAGGGGCCGGTGCGACGCTTCAGTGGCATTGCTACCCCCTAGGGCCCCCGTCCTGCCTAACCCTGGAGCGGTTGACCACGAGATCTAGCCCTTTGACTTCCCACGGGCGGGCTTTGACCAATGGACCTCTCCACCCGGTTGTGTCAGGTCAGCATAGAGGGACACCTGGGAGCAACATCCGGGCCAAACCCACAGCTACATCCCCTCCGTGTAGATCCGACATGTCCGTTTCCCCCCTCCAGGTGCCGGTGGCGGCGCCGTCCGTGAGCTGGGAGGCCACGCCCCGGAGACGCGTGTCGGGCGTTTGCAACCGCCACAACACCTTCAGACTTGTGAGAAGCCGTGTACGCAAGATTGGCGGCATGCTAGCCCACGGAGGCCGCCGGCCACAGTCGTAGACATGCGAAGGGCAATCCGCGTAGAGGGAAGTGTTCGGATACCTCTTCATCACCAAAAATTATGAAAAATTACCATCGTTCCTATAGCACATGTGCCCACATCATGTAAAAAAGTCAGGATTTTATCGCGATCCGAGTATTTAATAATATTCACACCGCACCGTTACCGCAGAACGTCTACTACTGTGTCATCACCGTCCGTGAGGGGGGTCACACCCCAGAGACGCGTGACGCTTCTTCGGACATGCCACAACACCACCCTGCATGTATGCGGGGCCGGTGCGACGCTCCGGTAGCATTGCTACCCCCCAGGGCCCCCGTCCCGCCTAACCCTGGAGCGGTTGACCACGAGATCTAGCCTTTGACTTCCCACGGGCGGGCTTTGACCAGTGGACCTCTCCACCCGGTTGTGTCAGGTCAGCACAGAGGGACACCTGGGAGCAACATCCGGGCCAAACCCACAGCTACATCCCCTCCGTGTAGACCCGACGCGTCTGTTTCCCCCCTCCAGGTGCCGGCAGCGGCGCCGTCCGTGAGCTGGGAGGCCACGCCCCGGAGACGCGTGCCACCTCTTCGGACATGCCACAACACCACCCCGCATGTATGAGGGGACGGTGCGACGCTCCGGTGGCATTGCTACCCCAGGGCCCCCATCCCGCCTAACCCTGGAGCGGTTGACCACAAGATCTAGCCCTTTGACTTCCCACGGGCGGGCTTTGACCAATGGACCTCTCCACCCGGTTGTGTCAGGTCAGCACAGAGGGACACCTAGGAGCAACATCCGGACCAAACCACAGCTACATACCCTCCGTGTAGACCCGACACCTCCGTTTCCCCCCTCCAGGTGCCGGTGGCGGCACCGTCCGTGAGCTGGGAAGCCACGCCCCGGAGACGCGTGCCGGGCATTTGCAACCGCCACAACACCTTCAGACTTGTGAGAAGCCGTGTACGCAAGATTGGCGGCATGCTAGCCCACGGAGGCCGCCGGCCACAGTCGTAGACATGCGAAGGGCAATCCGCGTAGAAGGAAGTGTTCCGATACCTCTCCATCACCAAAAATTATGAAAAATTACCGTCGTTCCTATAGCACATGTGCCCACATCGTGTAAAAAACTCATGATTTTATCGCGATCCGAGTATTTAATAATATTCACGCCGCACCGTTACCGCAGAGCGTCTACTACTGTGTCATCACCGTCCGTGAGGGAGGCCACACCCCAGAGACGCGTGCTGCCTCTTCGGACATGCCACAACACCACCCCGCATGTATGAGGGGCCGATGCGACGCTCCGGTGGCATTGCTACCCCCCCTCAGGGCCCCCGTCCCGCCTAACCCTGGAGCGGTTGACCACGAGATCTAGCCCTTTGACTTCCCACGGGCGGGCTTTGACCAGTGGACCTCTTCACCCGGTTGTGTCAGGTCAGCACGGAGGGACACCTGGGAGCAACATCCGGGCCAAACCCACAGCTATATCCCCTCCGTGTAGACCCGACGCGTCTGTTTCCCCCCTCCACGTGCCGGCGGCGGCGGCGTCCGTGTGCTGGGAGGCCACGCCCCGGAGACGTGTGTCGCCTCTTCGGACATGCCACAACACCACCCCGCATGTATGAGGGGCCGGTGCGACGCTCCGGTGGCATTGCTACCCCCCAGGGCCCCCGTCCCACCTAACCCTGGAGCGGTTGACCACGAGATCTTGCCCTTTGACTTTCCACGGATGGGCTTTGAACAGTTGATCTCTCCACCCGGTTGTGTCAGGTCAGCCATGAGGGACACCTGGGAGCAACATCCGGGCCAAACCGATAGCTACATCCCCTCCGTGTAGACCCGATGCGTCCGTTTCCCCCCTCCAGGTGCCGGCGATGGCGCCGTCTGTTAGGGGGGCACGCCCCGGAGATGCGTGCCGCCTCTTCGGACATGCCACAACACCACCCGGTTGTGGTAGGTCATCCCATAGAAACACTTGGGAGCAACGTCCCCTTCGTATAGACCCGATGCGGCTGTTTCCGCCCTCCAGATGCCGGCGGCGGCGCCGTCCGTGAGGGGGGCACACCGCGGACGTGAGGGGGTCACACTCCGGAGACGGGTGTCGGGCGTTTGCAACCGCCACAAAACTTCTGTTGGCATAGCTGTTTTTTATTTTAATAAAATATAAGGACCTATATTCAAAAGAACATGACGGCACATTATTAATGTGCTCGAAAAAAATACAAACTATATATATATATATTCATAATCTATGAAAAAATTACAAACTACATATATTTTCATATAATACATAAAAAGCATAAAAACATATGTAAAAAATGCATAAAAGCATATGTAAAAAAAGCATAAAAACATATGCAAAAAAACAGATGGAAAAAATTTAATTATGCCCGCCGTCGGCATAGCGACGGCAGGGTTTAGGTGGGCGCCGTGCCGTGGATCGGTGACGTGGCGCCTATGCCGTCGGCATATCTACGACGCGGATCGGTGACGTGGCGTGCGGAGATATGCCGACGGCCGCCCGTCCCGACCGTCGGCATAGGTTTGACGGTGTTAGCCGCTGGTCACGGGCGGGGTCGCCGGGCCCACAGGTATGCCGACGGCTGCTGTCGGCGTGTCTGCATCTAGGTCGACGACCGTTCTGTGCCGATGGCTGCCGTCGGCGTAGATCGGGGTAGCCCGACGGCCAAGATAAGCCGACGGCCAGGAGTAGGCTGTCGGCATAGCTCCAAGTAGGCCGACGGCAGCCGTCGGCATAGTTTTGGCCGTCGGCGTAGGACCGTTTTCCGGTAGTGTCATTAGTGCCTCCTCCTAACCACACCGCAGTGCGAGGAGTGCACCATCCATAGGTAGCGAGATAGTGACTAACTTTATTCTAAGAACGACTAATCTTAGTAACGAAGATCTCCCTATCATCTTTCATCATCTCCTGGATCTCTCTGACTAGCACCATATGCCTCGAACGATCAGGTACTGTAGCTTGCAGCATCGTCACCGCCTCGGCGCTATCAAGTTCCAACTGTATGGGACAGTTGGTGCGGTGTAGGGCAATAGCTAGGCCGTCCTTGCACACCCCCAACTCGGCTACAAGAGCGTCATCGCATGCAAATAACTGCCTGCAAGCCGAGTATATAGGCCCTGTTTGGTTCATAAGTCTTAGGACTTTTTTTAGTCCCAACTTATAAGTCACAAGTCCCTAAAAAGTCCCTACCTGTTTGGTTCCTGGGACCTATAAGTCTCTATAAGACCATATTATAACTATAAGTCCCTATAAGTCCCTCCTTGAGAGTCTTATTTCATAAGTCCCAAATGCCCACTTTAAGTCCCTATAAGTCCCTCATGTTTGGTTTAGATGAGACTTATAGGGACTTATTTAAGTCCCTAGACCAATAAGTCCCTGGAAACAAACACCCTCATAATCTGACCTTGTGCGTCCCGCAGTACCATGCCACAGCCGCCGGTGTTGTTGCTTGCCACATAACTACCATCAGTATTGAGCTTGGCCCAGCCAACAACCGGCTTGCTCCACTTGAGCTCCATGCATGCGTTCCCGGCCGGCCGCTGATCAGGAGCTGGACGTACACGGTCAGGATCAGTGGTGGAGACAGGCCTGGGGCAGCTGGGGCTATAGCCCCAGGCCTAGAAACAACTTCCTTTGTAATTTCTTCATGCAAAGCATAGAAAATCATAGAAGTTTATCACTCAACATAGCACAGCCCCAGGCGTAGTCTGCATCCAGCTCCGCCACTGGTCAGGATACAATACCATTTTTCCTTTAGCTTGGTCATGATGTGGAAATTGTTGTTGGCACAACAATGAGTTTATGTAACTCTGAAGAAATCTACGGGAAGCTTCAGTAGGCGGTGGCAGTTTGTCATGGGTGATTTTGTTTCGGACGTGCCACGTACGCCAGAAGACCATCAACAAAACCATGCGACTGAGCTCCTGCAGCTGATCAAGCACCCCAAGGAGCCATCCCGGCCCTGTGTTGCACACTTCGTCCACGTCCGGGATTGGCCAGTCCTGCGCCACGGCTCTCCATAAATCCTTGGCATGTAGGCATCTGCACATCGCGTGGAAACCGTCCTTGTGTTCCACACCACAGAGGGGACAAACATCATTAGTTTCTAAATTGCGGGAAAATTTGTTCGTCCAAGTAGCAAGAGAATTTGTCGCCATGCATGCCCATATCATTTGCTTTGCCCATATCATTTGCTTTGCTTAATCTTTCTTAGTTTAGCTTTAAACACTACAACTTCTTGTGTGATGACACAACTAAGATCCAATCCTTACTCTAACCAATGTCCAGTTAAGCACTAACTTACTGTAACCAATGGCAGACATGAACACAAACTTATTGTAACTAGAAAATCATCCCTACTCCTATAAAAAAGCCAGTTGGTGGTGATGGTATGTCTGCCTTAGGGCCATCTGCACCGTCCGATGTGGAATCTAAGGATGAGAATGACCCGAGGCACTAGTTTTGCAAAAACACCCTGAGCATCTGACAGAATTTTGCAGAAGGCATCCGAAAGACAACACGAATATTCTGGAGGTTTCTACTTCTCTCCCGAAACAAACGTGTCTTCAAGAAGGAGCTAAAAAAACGTTTTCAAGGACCCCCTCCCCAATTCCTCGTCGCAGGTCCCTCGACTCTGCCCCGGCGAAAGCCCAAGTTTAGTTGGGCGAGGGCTTCGCCTCTTGTACAGTCGTAGACCGTAGTTGTAGTCAGGGTTTCGATAAATCGGATCTGGCTTTGAGCTTTGCCCAATGTCTCTCCTTCTAGATCTTGCCGTGCAAGCTGTCGGAGTAGGAGAAATGACAGATCCCACTGGGCCGCCGCTGCCAAGGTCAATGAGCCGCGGGCGCTCCAGGTCACTCTTTGTTAGCGCAGCTTGCCCAATGACTGTGCCGATGTGTACGCCAACATCCACCTTCCGCCGGCTGCGTCCCTTGTGCGCTCACGGACAGTAGCGGGGGTCCTCTGTAGATGAAGACTACACTGTTTATTCCAATGACCACTACAAGCTCTGAACTGTATATGTTACATGTTGCCTTGACTAGGCCGCATGCCCCAATTTTTGGCTTCCAGGGATACGCACTGTCGTGTTGGTCGCAGCGCAATCACGCTGGCACAACACCCTCCGGTGTAGCTGAGTCTTCGTCAACAATAATTGCCCTCTTAATTTTCAAGCTTCTAGGCTATACTGTAGTAGGTCAAAAAAATATACTGTAATCGGTCAAAAACAGTCTATGTGTGTCAGTGTGAAATGTTACTTTTTCTCTCTCTCATTGTAATGTTACTCTCTATATTGTTACTCTCCCTCTCTGTAATGACCACCGATATGACTTATATTTAAAGCATGTGACCCCTTGATTTGCATCATGAATCCCTTTTTTTTAACAATATATGTGGGTCAGTGTGATGAATTTAAAGGCATATATTAGACACGATAGATGATGAGCCGCCAAAATATGTATGTTCCGTTGCAACACATGAGCAATTAACTAGTACTTTCAAAGATCTGACAGAAACACCAGCTTCTTGTGTGAACGCCAAGCAACTGTACCCACAAACTTCAGTGGTTACCACTAACTTGACATGAACACGAACTTCAGAGTTACCGCTAACTTCAGACTTGACGGCAAAGATCAAAATTCCAGACTTACAGTAAAAATTTCAGACTTGCAGAGCACTTGGGAATGAGGCCGATAAGCATGAGGAGGATTTGGAGGAGGAGCCGACATCGTCGGGGTCGACTTCCGCAGCAGCCGTCGTGGGTTTGGTCAGAGAAAGTTGGAGGGTTTTTTTCTGTAAGAATGCTGTCGCGACATTCTTTTTCGGACGGAGGGAGTATATATGTATGGTTCCTGTTGCAAAGAGCATGATATCGCACTTAATTTGTGGCGTATAGTTAAGGAATTTTATCGTATTTATATGAAGGAAAGATGTTGCATATTGCATTGTTTGTTATCTCCCTTTCTCTCACTCTCAGAAAATCCGTATTCATGTCACACTCCGCAAACATACTACGTATATACTGCATTGAGCAGAAGCAGGGTTCAGTACAGCACTACATTAAGCCAGATTGAGCAGAATCATATACGGACTTCTGCATTTATTGGCATGAGTAGCGATCGGGTGTTTTTGTTGCTGGATTTGGCCACTGATCTCGCCGGCAGATCACGCTACAGAGCAGAGCCGGCGAGCTCCCTAGTCAATCCGCCTTGAGGGTGTTGCCGACGTCGATGACGAAGCGGTACCTGACGTCGCCCTTGGCCAGGCGCTCCATGGCCGCGTTCACCTCCCCGGCGCCGATCACCTCGACGTCCGCCGCCACGCCATGCTCGGCGGCGAAGTCTAGCATCTCCTGCGTCTCGCTGATGCTCGCCATGCAGCTCCCGGCAAGAGTCTTGCCGCCTGTTCGGTCGCAGTAAAAGATCAAACCGGGAAGCTCGCAAGGCAAGATTTTTCTGAATGAAGGAAGATCATAAGATTTTTCTGGGTGATGAAGGAAGATCACAATCGAAGCTGAACTTACCGCCGATGAGAGCGAATGCGGAGACTTGCAGGGGCTTATCGGGGATGCCGAGCAGGATCATCTTGCCGTGGGGTTTGAGGAGCGCCAGGTACGGGTGCAGGGACGCGGCGGCGGACGCCGTGTTGACGATGCCGTGCATGGTGCCCGCGGCGGCCTTCATCTCCGCCGCGTCGGTGCTGAGGACGAACGCGTCCGCGCCCAGCCGCTCCAGCGCCTCCTCCCGCTTCCCGGGCGACGTGCTGATCACCGTCACCTTCGCCGCCCCGAACGCCCTGGCGAACTTGACGGCGACGTGCCCGAGCCCGCCGAGGCCGATCACGCCCACGTGGCTGCCGGGCGCGCCCAGCCCGTGGCGCTGCATGGGGGCGTACACGGTGGCGCCCGCGCAGAGCAGCGGCGCGGCGACGTCGAGCGGCAGGGCGTCGGGGAAGCGGACGACGAAGCGCGCGTCGGCGACGACCAGGTCGGAGTAGCCGCCGCGGGTGACGGCGCCGTCCCTGTCGCGGGAGTTGTAGGTGAGGACGACCCTGGCGCAGTAGTTCTCGGCGCCCTCCTCGCAGCTCTCGCAGGCCCGGCAGGTGTTCACCATGCAGCCCACGCCCACCCTGTCGCCGGCCGCGAACCCCGCCACGTTCTTGCCGACCTCCGTCACCACCCCGGCGATCTCGTGCCTGCAACCATATAATCGGTGATTATAACAAGTTGTGGCACGGTGATCAGCCTGGCGATCTCGTGGCTCCTGTGAGTGATGTGTGAAGTTTACCCGGGGACGACGGGGTAGATGGCGTTCCTCCAGTCGTTCTTGATGGTGTGCAGGTCGGAGTGGCAGATGCCGCAGTAGAGCACCTTTATGGCCACGTCGTCGTCACCAGTGCTCCTGCAGAATTAACGGCGATATTAGATTCTCACGAACCAGTCCAGACGATTCTACTGCATCAGAAGGGATCGTGTCAGAAACACAACCATCTCCTCTGCCATGCACTCTCACCCATGAGCACGTCTCAGAACTGCAATTTGCTGACGCGGGGTACATATTCAGAGCTCACAATGACAATGGAGACTACTAACCTTAATCATTCGAGATTTGCATCTGAAAATTCAACTAGTTACTGATGACACCAACTCTTTAAACTACTTCCTACGTGTCCCAGATTACTTTTCACTCAAATGGATATATCTACCACTAATTTGAGCGACAAGTCATTCGGGGCAGATGGAGTGTTTATTTGTCCGATCTCTTGCATTACTAGTAGGAGATTAACCGCGTGTCGGCGTGTGCCCTTCTACATATATGTCTTGCGACCTTTCGTATGTCTTGCCTCCTACGAAGGGTTTGCACTGCTGTTGTAGCTGACAGAGGACACATGCATGGTCAAGCGAACATCAACAAGGTGAGCTGGCCTACTCGCAAAAAAAAAAAGAGAACATGTTGAGCTGGCCGGCACAATAAACGAGAAAAAAAAGTGTAACAAATCCTCTCTGCGGGCTGAATCCGGTCTCGGGGACAGTGGGACATCTTCATCCATCTCCCATAAACTCAGCCATGTGCGGGTGCAGCAGGCAGGAGCGGGGCGATGAACAACTTGACGATCCACCAAGCGTACATATACGTAGCAACGCAATTGAATTGCCTTGAATGAATGCATAGTAACTGCCAGCCAGCTAGAGAAGAAGGAGGCCCAGGCCGAAACGAGTATACGTAGCGGATGGCAGGACATGTTGTGGACTGAGGTATGCAGCAGCCAGAAAGATCAGGTTGGTGGCGGGCACCATAAGTTCTTTGCAGGGGCAGCGATAAAATTCACCTTCACTCCAAGAACTTTCAAGGAAAGAATGAAGGTTCGGTACCTGCAGCTGCAGTTGAATTGAGGTCTGACCCGATCTGGTATGATGTGTGTGTGGATGATGCAGAGAGCAGTGAATGGGTAAAGGTTTAGCATCGGCAGCTCTACCTGCATGTTACTCTTACTTAATTGCCTATCACCAACTCAGAACTGAAGTCGCCAGAATTTCATAGTTGATATTGTGAGTTGCAACCTGGCTACTATGATTTTACTTTGGGTGTAGCTAGATCTCAATCAACTGATACTTAATGAAGTCTTAGTCAAGTGAGAGAACATAAAAAGGAAGAACGAAAAAAAACTAAAAGAAAATTTTACATGGATCTCTACGTAGGATCTAACGAGTATAGCATCGACTAAGACTTCGTCAAATCTCGATCGTCCGAGATTTAGCAACTCCGTTTTACTTTACTGATTCTTCAGAAATCACTGTCGATCGCTTGGAACAAGAGGGTTCGAGAGGCTGAGCAAGAAGTAGTAAGTATATTTTCCTTGTAGAACAGTATAATACTAAAAGAAGGCTCGACCGTTACTTGAGTAGTACCACTTGCGGGAAAATATGGCGTAAATAATATTGTCCCTTCTCCGACTCCGCATGGGGCGAAGTGACAGGTCGTAGTTTACTTGAGATACGAAATTAAGATCAGCTACGCGCGTACACTGACCACGGAACCAAATTCAGAGTCTCAAGCTTGCACTTAATTGGTGTGCTTGATCTGAACCGCAAACTAGCACGACGCGCACAGGCCTATACTGAGTCTGTTCCCACAGCCCCAGCTGAGCTAGCGCAGGCGTAGAAATTACAAACCGGAACGATTCCCCGCAATGGCGACTGCCGGTGTGTCTCCGACAAGAGACGGACAGGGGATGGGGATGGGCTAGCCAGATAGGGGAGCGTGCGTGCGTGCGTACCTTCGGGGGATGCGGATGGGCGAGAGGTGGCCGGATGCGTCGTGCGCCGCGAGCCCCACCGCCTTCCTCGGGTGCTGCTGCTGCTCCGCCGCCGCCGCCGTCGTTGCCGTAGGCGCCATTGCGGGTGGGCGACGGTGGCCGGAGAAAGAGAGAAGCGACTCGTCTTGGGTGGCTTTTGCGAGATACTACTGGTTGAATGACGGTGTGCTCTGCGCTGCCTGGTTTTATAGCGACGCGAGCGCACGCCGGGGGCAGCTGGAGGCGACAGAGCGACCCGAGCAGGCGTGGCGTTCACATTGTCCTGCACAGCTGGACTAAACACGAAAGCATTGTGCGAACGGTCGAACCGATTGTGTCATGCCCGCTCGATCAAGTTTTTACTCCAGTACTAGCTGAGTGCCCGTGCGTTGCCACGAAATAAAAAAAAATATGAACACAATGAAATATTCTACTTTAGAAATATGCATTGAGCATGCATGGCAATATGTGATTTCATTTCCGAAGATTTACTTTCGCTCTAGCATTTTGTTTTGTTGGACTGAATAGCACATAAAGAAAGGCTGGCTACAGGGTGCAAGTGCAAAACACTTAAAACTCTAGGCACCTAATGCGAAGAACAATTAAAAAAATGGGTTTTTTGGGTAATTGAATAGATCTAATGAAGATCAACTATGTTCCTCGTCTCAGAAATTTATAACTGTAGTTGTATTAAGTAAATTTTGCAGTGAACCATGTTTGCTCCATTGTTTTACTGTAGTCTTGAGACCAAAACCAGGAGTCAGATGCTGGATTTCCGAACACCATCTGCTTCATCGCACATTAAGCATCTGAAACAACATAACTTCCAATTCACCAATTTAAGAGACAGAACAAAAAAAAAGGACAAATGAGAGGAATAAAAATTTCATGCCACAAATGTAAGGAAATATGGAGTGTAATACATTACAATTGGTACATCCTACATGGTCAGCCGATTATAACTCATATTAGATTGATGTATTGCATGGTTCACTTCCGGCCTTTGATGCAATATCTGCAAAGCAAAAAGAATTGAATGAATGAACAAATTGGATGACCTTGTTGCCCCTTTGAGACTGACAGAGAAAGATTTTGTAGCTACACATAACTTCACCGCCATAGGTAATCATTTACAATTGCCAATTTGCTATGCTGGTATAGAAGACTAAATCACAGGCAATGGATTTTGTGATTTCAGGTCATAGAAAGAGAACTACCTTATGGAAGGGGCTGAAGTGGTGAATTCAAATTTTATGACATGGCACTGAAATTACAATTGAACGGTCATTGTAAATGATACATCTGTCAACATTTTGTGTGACTGGAACAATGACTCCTCAAAACTGATAACAGGGACATATCTCTGAGATTAAATAAGTCACTTGCTTTCTTTCTGGCAGGAAAAACTGAAAAAGAAAGGCATGTCAGACACTGACATACAAGCCTGCTTTTCGACAATGCTTCGAGGAATTTTATACATATTTCTTTCATACAAAAAAGTGTGTCTTGTGGCAAACAAATTTTTACAACCAAATTTTCATATGAAGTATCAAGACGCTCAATTTGAGATGAACCATAGAAATAACTTGGCAACCATACGCTAACCATTGTTAAGAGCTTCCATGTCACACAGATGTGCCTTATTCTTAAATTATATACTCTTCCCTCAAAAGGTAAACTAATATACTCTCTTACATATCTTCTCCCAGGCAAGCTAGTATTCTTGGCTCCTGCCTTGTGTCAAAAATTTAAATTATGAGCAATTACAATTTCATATCACAGTCAATATATGCAGTTTGGAGTGTGGGACAATGGCTTGGAGCGTGAGAGCACACCAAAGCATTAAATGTAGCAATGTTGCGCTTGCTCCCTGTACACATGATGTATCTAAAGGACACAAGAGATGTATATGACTCAAGGAACTGCATGACAAAAACTGAAGTTGCTGGATCTCTCTCACAACACTACACAAGTATTTGGACATGAAAGAACAAGCGCGCCTACACACACACGCGAGCATGCAAACAAGTGATTTCCATTGCGTAAAAATCTTGCAACCTTTTCTGGTTTTTTCCTCTTATTTATATGGTCAACTACTGTCGTTTAAAATACTACTGAAAAAGAGAGAATAGCTAGTGGGTAGGTATATCGGATGAACCATCCCATGTCCACCTGAACCCAGCCACTGCGACGCTGCTTGCACTGGATTCGTGGCATCCCACGAAGCACATGCATCGGTAAGATCTAACTAACCGAGAATTACACTAAGACGTGGACATGCACACATTACTTGGTTGTTATTGGTAGAAAAATAAAATTAATAATGCTAGGGACCAAGCAAAACGGGATTACATGCACATAAAAAACTGCCCGGACTTGAACTGCGAAGGAAATCACTCCGGCTACACCCGGATGAGCTGAAGTGCACATGGTGGCGTCCACCATGACCACCACCACATTGGAGGCATTGCCGGCATAGCCGAGTCTCCCACAACTAATATCAATGTGTATGCTAATATTTTTGGGTATAAGCTGTATCTGGGGAGGCATACAGAACCAGAACTAAATAGGATCGATGCATCATTGCCAACACTGGTCAACTGATTATTTAGTGATACACTGGGAGGCAACAGGAAGCAAGTACCCAAAACACTGATTATTTAGTGATACACTGAGAGGCAACAAGAAGCAAGTACTAAAAACTGTAAGTGTAGAACCTACAAGAAAGTAAACCAATCCAGACTTACATATCTGGACACATTAGCCGCCATATGAACAGAAAATCAAATGAAACTTACCTGCTTCCTCCTCTTGGTTCCAATTATCATCATCATCAAACTCGATATTCTGCAGAGTGCGGCCATGTGAGCCATATTTGCAATATGAAAGACAAAGAAATGATACATCACTGCTGGTCTATGATTTTATAATGGGTACCCTTTCATATTTTTCCATGTGAAGGAACACACATAGATCATACTGTTTCACCAAAATCATGAGCCTATTAAAACACTTATTTCTACCACAAAGAATACCTCAGTGCATAAAGATTCGAAGTACTAACCTATTTATAATTGTCATCCCAACTTTCTTCCTCTTCCACTCCCCGTTTTCCTTATATCACCGTCCTTTTCGATCTTGTCCTCTCCATACTATTAATAAGCCAATCTCTGTCAGCACAGTGGCATAAGCATAATCTCACTATTTCCGTAATGTGTAATGTCAAACAGAGTATAAGACTATAAACCAGTAAATATTGTATCTACAATAGGATGATGTTTTCCAGATTGATTCCAACAACTCAAAAATAAAACTAAAAGGTAATGATGTATTTCCTTGAGCTTGCCTTCAAGTTTCTCAAATAGCTCAAATGACTGGCAAATAAATATGGCAAGATCCATGTAAAGGGTCAATGTATGTACACCTTAATAATATCTAGCCTAGAAGTGTTCGTTTAAGTTTCACTGATGCCATAGACATGCCAATAGGATGGTGTAAACAAAATAGTTTCCTCAAAAAAGAAAAACGTCCTAGAAGAAGCTACAGTGATTCTAGCAAACCTGCCACTCTATCTCACCAAACTGTTTTCTTAATTGGTCGACCTCATCTTGAACTTGAAGAGTAAAAACAATATTAACTATCTATTGTGCTAAAAACACATAGAAAATAACAGAAATAGTATTTACTTCAAGACTACCATGTTGTAGTTCTGTAGGAAAATTTGCAGGAATCAGTCTGAGGATTGATGCAAGAGCTTCACATTTGCCTTTTATTTCACACCTCGGTATCTCTGTCATCACTCTGCAGTTTTCATGACAGCGGCTTCGTTGTCCCATTCATGCAGTTGCATACATCCACGAAGGAGGGAAATATCACAGTTGTAGAAAGAAAACGTGCGTCAGCATCACAAGTCAAAACTAAAAGGCAGATAATAGGATCATGAAAGACAATGTGCGTCAGCATCACAGGACCAAACCAAAAGGATGGGTGGATATGGTGGTAGTTCCATCCACATAAACCTGCACAAGAAGTGAAAGCAGAGGTTGAATGCCTTGAGAACACAAACAGACATGCAAGATCACCACACTTCAAGATAAGATTAATTCAGGAATGAAACCATAGGCATGGCGCACACAGACATAACCTTTTAGATGAGAAATTGAGGATCCTGAGGAGGGAGGGGGGACAAGTGTGTGGCGGGGCTCTGCCACCTCTCGATGTTCGACGGGCGCCACCAGATCACATTCCCCACGGTCATCGGTCCCCAGCACGCCAGGGGAGGGCAGGGCATCCCCTGGAGATAGATGAGAGGAGTGTGTCGCCGCCTCCAGGGGAGGGCAGGACAGGGGAGGGAAAGAGTAACCGACCCTATCGATACGGGCAAGGCCTCCGATGAAGGTGAGGGTGAGGGCTGGGTCAGGGACACCTCGACCTCGTTGACGCGGCTGAAGCCATCGTTTACCCGTGGGCGGCGCTTGAGCGCTAGGAAGGCGTGAGCACCTGTGCTAGTGCGGTGAGCGAAGGGGAGGATGAGTCAGGCCACGGCCTTGGGGGGAGGCGGGCGAATGGTGGAGGAGACCTGAGTTGATCACCGATCTGGATGGCGGTAGGGGATTTTTCTCGCGAGAGATGGGATGGGAGGAGCGATGGGTTTGGTGACGAGAGTTCGCGGCAGGGAACGTGTGTGCCTGGTTGTGGCCTCGTGGGTGCTTTTTCTACGGAGGTTGTTTTTCATTTTCTTTTTATCGTAGTGGAAGGCTGGTTGGTTCTCAACGTGGATTGTGTGGGATCTATCGAGAGGAGGAGGGAAGGAGGAGGTCGAACCATCACGACGTTCGATCTCCCTTTAATAGTAGACATATATACGTGACAGCACAGTGTGATGACAGATGATGATATATATATAAAGATGTAATCATGTACTCCCTCCATCCTACAGTGCATTGGTGTCAAAAAAAAGTCTTACATTATGAGACGAGTACTTAATAAGTACTCCCTTCGTCCCATAATATAAGAACGTTTTTGATATTAGTGCAGTGTTAAAAACGTTCTTATATTTTGGGACAGAGGAAGTAATTGTTATGAGTCACAAACACCATTGCTTGGATATTTTCCTTTTCCAACTCTTGATACGCGGCATATGACAACAATTGAGTACTCAAACGGTATCACCCTATCAAGAACCTCACGTGGTGCTCTCGATTTAACTTCAATCCGGATGCAGTCGGACTTCTAAGAGCATCTTTAATAGATGATGTATATTTTGGTGCTTCAAACTGGTGATGTAAAAATTTGAAGCACTAAAAAGTGTTTTTTACATCTTCGAAAAAACCTCCACTCCAACAGATGGTCCAAAACAAAGATGTAAAAGAGCAACTCTAACAGACGGTCCAAAACGAAGATGTAAAACCGGCCGCTGGCCACGCAGCTACTGTTCATCCGTTGTATAGCCACGGTTTTGCATTGAAATATCACTTAAAATTTTAAATTAAAGTGCATCATCATCATAGTTTCAAATCCCTAACAAAAGTGCATCATCATCATAGTTTTAAATCCCTAACAAAAGTGCATCTTCCCAATCAAAGTTTTTCACCCTATAAATTAAAATGCACATAAATATCATTCATGCGGGTCATCAACACCACCGGCGTTGTGAACCGTGGTACGATCATCATCATCACCGGCTTCTTTGTCGACGTTGTGAAGCGGTGAAGTCTCGTTGCCGGGAGCACCACCGGAAGCACCTTCATTGCCTCCCATGCCAGTCATGTTGCCGACGAAGCCACCTCCAACGCCACTCATGTTGCCGCCATAGCCACCTCCGAAGCCACCCATCATGTTGCCGCCAAAGCCACCTCCCATGCCGGTCATGTTGCCTCCGAAGCCACCTCCCATGCCACCAAAGCCACCTTCCATGTTGCCACCGAAGCTACCTCCCATGTTTCCGCCAAATGCACCATTCATGGCAACCCCCATCATGTTCATGTAGCCACCCATGGCACCTCCCATGCCTCCTCTCATCATAATTTGCCTCATGAGCATTTCATCATGACAAAGTTCAACATAGGCCTTTGCCTTGGGATCAAGAGTAGCTGTGTCCTCGAGTGCCTTTTCCTCGACCATCTTCATCTCCTCGGTCGCCGCCCTCTTCTCCTCGGTCGACGCCCTCCACCACTCGGCCTCACTCCTCTCCTCTATCTCCTTGAGCTTGAACATTCTTGTTTCTTTGGCATAGTCTTTCCTTGCCGTGATAATGGCATCAAATCATTCCTTGAGATCATTGTCTCCGGCCTTGGCTCCCTTCACTTTCTTGTTTGCATCGGGCCTATAAGATTTTGTCGCGGAGTGAGGAGTGGGGCTCCTTCTCTCCTCACCGATGACATCTTCTTAATCCTTAGTCATCACACTCTTCTTCTTCGAAGCATCAAAAGTATCTCTAGTTTTCCACTTCTCCTCATCCTTGAGCTCTTTGTAGCAATGATGAAAAGTGAAAGTAACCATTGTGCAATCATTTTCTACAATAAAACAACCAACATGTCATCATCAAAATGTGGAACAATCCAATATTTGTGAAAGCACGCACGAAGAGGAAATATTTACCAAGTCACTATCACCGCAACCACTTGGGTTCATGTGAGCAACATTTGACAAGCAACCGGCCCACTTTTGGCATTCGACATTGATGGTGGACCAACGTTGGCGAAGAGAGTCGCTCGAATGGAAGTGACCACTTGTGTTGCGCTCATCGAAGTGATCCTTGATGCATTGCCAATAGGTGTTTACCGTTTGGTCGCTTCCAACAGATGCATCTTGAGAGACTTTCTTCCATGCGGTGTGTTAGAAGGGAATAGAGGAGATTGGCGGAATCGTTCGTTGTATTGCTTGAGCCTCGTGGGCATATATATAGGAGTACATGATCATCTTGGAGTACAAGTCAGGGTAGAATAAATTCTACGCTATCCTACGTTTCCTAATTAACCCTTATACTCAACATCCCCCCGCAGTCACAATGGTAGCGACGCAGACGGTGAGACTGGAGAAGAATCCAAAGGCAAGCCGACGGACACCCCCCATAGTCGTAATGGTCGATGCATCACGGAGTCGTGGCTGGAGTGAAAACCGACGAGCTTGCTCAAGCAAGGCGGTAGCCCTTTGTGCCGTTTATCGATGTAGTCAAGAGCGTAGGGTGGTGTAGCCTGATACGTCTTCAATATATCTATAATTTTTGCTTGTTCCATTATCATTCTTAGATGTTTTACAATCATTTTATAGAACTTTATATCATTTTTTGGGACTAACCTATTGACATAGTACCCAGTGCCAGTTGCTGTTTTTTGCTTATTTTTTACTTCGCAAAATATTAGTACAAAACGGAGTTCAAACACAACGAAACATTTTGGAGATTTTTTCTGGACCAGAAGATACCAAGTGGGCCAAAGAAGTACCAAAGGGGAGGCCCAAGGTGGACACAACCCACTAGGGCGCGCCAGGAAGCCCATGTGCGCCTAGGGGGGTTGTGCCCCCGGCCCCTCGGTGACCTTCTTGGCCCTATAAATACCCAATTATTTCAAAAACCCTAGGGGAGTCGACGAAACACAATTCCAGTTGGCGCAAGTTCCAAAGCCACGAGATCTAATCTAGACACCATCACGGAGGGGTTCATCATCCTCATTGGCGCCTCTCCGATGATGTGTGAGTGATTCATTATAGACATACGGGTCTGTAGGTAGTAGCTAGATGGCTTCTTCTCTCTTTTTGATTCTCAATACAATGGTCTCTTGGTGATCTATTTGATGTAACTCTTTTTTGCGGTGTGTTTGTTGGGATCCGATAAACTTTGAGTTTATGCTCAGATTTATATCCATGAATATTATTTGATCTCTTATATGCATGATTATTTATAGCCTCGTATTTCTTCTTCGAATCTTTGGTTTAGTTAGGCCAACTAGACCAATTTTTCTTGCCATGGGAAGAGATGCTTTGTGATTGGTTCAATCTTGTGATGTTCTTTCCCAGTGACAGAAGAGGTAGTAAGACACGCATGTATCGCTGCTATTAAGGATAACAAAATGGGGGCTATTCCCACATGAATAGATCTCGTCTACATCATGTCATCATTCTTATTGCATTACTCCATTTCTTTATGAACTTAATACAATAGGTGCATGCTGGATAGCGGTCGATGTGTGGAGTAATAGTAGTAGATGCAGGCAGGAGTCGGTCCACTAATCTTGAACGTGATGCCTATAAATTGATCATTGCCTTGGATATCGTCATAATTATTCGATCTTCTATCAATTGCGCAACATTAATTTTTTACCCACCGTGTGCTATTTTCTCGAGAGAAGCCACTAGTGAGATCTATGCCCCGGGTCTGTTCTTTATCATATTTGCTTTGAGTTCTATTTTCATTCCCTTTTATTTCCAGATCTGTTATTCCAAAAACTCAAAAATACCTTGTTGCATTTTTTTATTATTTATTTCCGTGTTTTATCGAGAACTATTTATCTAATCTACCATAAATATTTTCCCGTCAACTTTGACAATTTCTGGCACCGTTACCTTTGACAACCCCTCATACGCGTCGGGTTACAAGTATTTGTTCTTTATGTGTAGGTACCGTTTACATAGTGTTGCTTAGTTCTCCTACTGAATTGATACCTTGGTTTCATAACTGAGGGAAATACCTACCGTAACTGTACTGCATCCCTTCCTCTTTGGGAAAATACCAACGCGGTTTCAAGTGACATCATAGCCGTGGTTAAGGTAGCCGTGCGAAGAATGCAGTGGTCGATGTCGAGTCGGGGTGGCCGGTATCGAGGAAGTCGACGTGGAGCCACGGACGCAAGGAGGCGCCATGTTAGTCATAGACGTAGTGGTGTCGAAGTAGTGGTGTGATGTGAAGAAGACGTTGTTGACGACGCGTCACGCCGGGTTTGCCAATCCCAGGAACACATTGTTGAAAAACATTGCATAGAAAACAAAAACAATTCTACGCACACGCAAGATCTATCCATGAAGATGCATAGCTGAAGGAAATATGCCCTAGAGGCAATAATAAAGTTATTATTTATTTCCTTATATCATGATAAATGTTTATTATTCATGCTAGAATTGTATTAACCGGAAACATAATACATGTGTGAATACATAGACAAACAGTATGTCACTAGTATGCCTCTACTTGACTAGCTCGTTGATCAAAGATGGTTAAGTTTCCTAGCCATTGACATGGGTTGTCATTTGATTAACGGGATCACATCATTAAGAGAATGATGTGATTGACTTGACCCATTCCTTTAGCTTAGCACCCGATCATTTAGTATGTTGCTATTGCTTTCTTCATGACTTGTACATGTTCCTATCACTATGAGATTATGCAACTCCCGTTTACCAGAGGAACACTTTGTGTGCTACCTAACGTCACAATGTAACTGGGTGATTATAAAGGTGCTCTACAGGTGTCTCCGAAGGTACTTGTTGGGTTGGCGTATTTCGAGGTTAGGATTTGTCACTCCGATTGTCGGAGAGGTATCTCTGGGCCGTCTCGGTAATGCACATCACTTAAGCCTTGCAAGCATTACAACTAATGAGTTAGTTGCGGGATGATGTATTATGGAACGAGTAAAGAGACTTGCCGGTAACGAGATTGAACTAGGTATTGAGATACCGACGAGCGAATCTCGGGCAAGTAACATACCGATGACAAAGGGAACACCATATGTTGTTATGCGGTCTGACCGATAAAGATCTTTATAGAATATGTGGGAGCCAATATGAGCATCCAGGTTCCACTATTGGTTATTGACCGGAGACGTGTCTCGGTCATGTCTACATAGTTCTCGAACCCATAGGGTCCGCACGCTTAACGTTTCGATGACAGTTATATTATGAGTTTATATGTTTTGATGTACCGAAGGTTGTTCGGAGTCCCGAATGTGATCACGGACATGACGAGGAGTCTCAAAATGGTCGAGACATGAAGATTGATATATTGGAAGCCTATGTTTGGATATCGGAAGTGTTCCGGGTGAAATCAGGATTTATCGGAGTACCGGGAGGTTACCAGAACCCCCCGAGAGGTTAATGGGCCATAGTGGGCCTTAGAGGAAGAGAGGAGAGGCGGCCAGGGCAAGGGTCGCGCGCCCCTCCCCCCTAGTCCGAATAGGACAAGGAGAGGGGGGCGGCGCCCCCCCTTTCCTTCTTCTCCTCCACCTCTCCCCAAGTCCTAATCCAACTAGGAAAAGGGAGGGAGTCCTACTCCCGGTGGGAGTAGGACTCCTCCTGGCGCACCCCCTCTCCTGGCCGGCCGCACCCCCCTTGCTCCTTTATATATAGGGACAGGGGGCACCCTAGACACAACAATTGATCGTTTGATCTTTTAGCCGTGTGCGGTGCCCCCCTCCACCATAGTCCACCTCAATAATACTGTAGCGGTGCTTAGGCGAAGCCCTGCGTCGGTAGAACATCATCATCGTCACCATGTCGTCGTGCTGGAAAAACTCTCCCTCAACACTCGGCTGGATCGGAGTTCGAGGGACGTCATCGGCCTGAACATGTGCTGAACTCGGAGGTGCCATGCGTTCGGTACTTGATCGGTCGGATCGTGAAGACGTACGACTACATCAACCGCGTTGTGCTAACGCTTCCACTTTCGGTCTACGAGGGTACGTGGACAACACTCTCCCCTCTCGTTGCTACTCATCACCCTGATCTTGCATTTGCGTAGGAAAATTTTGAAATTACTACGTTCCCCAACAGTGGCATCCGAGCCAGGTTTTATGCGTAGATGTCATATGCACGAGTAGAACACAAGTGAGTTGTGGGCGATATAAGTCATACTGCTTACCAGCATGTCATACTTTGGTTCGGCGGTATTGTTGGATGAAGCGGCCCGGACCGGCATTACGCGTACGCTTACGCGAGACTGGTTCTACCGACGTGCTTTGCACATAGGTGGCTGGCGGGTGTCAGTTTCTCCAACTTTAGTTGAACCAAGTGTGGCTACGCCCGGTCCTTGCGAAGGTTAAAACAACACCAACTTGACAAACTATCGTTGTGGTTTTGATGCATAGGTAAGAACGGTTCTTGCTAAGCCCGTAGCAGCCATGTAAAATTTGCAACAACAAAGTAGAGGACGTCTAACTTGTTTTTGCAGGGCATGTTGTGATGTGATATGGTCAAGACATGATGCTAAATTTTATTGTATGAGATGATCATGTTTTGTAACCAAGTTATCGGCAACTGGCAGAAGCCATATGGTTGTCGCTTTATTGTATGCAATGCAATCGCCCTGTAATGCTTTACTTTATCACTAAGCGGTAGCGATAGTCGTAGAAGCATGAGATTGACGAGACGACAACGATGCTACGATGGAGATCAAGGTGTCGCGCCGGTGACGATGGTGATCATGATGGTGCTTTGGAGATGGAGATCACAAGCACAAGATGATGATGGCCATATCATATCACTTATATTGATTGCATGTGATGTTTATCTTTTATGCATCTCATCTTGCTTTGATTGACGGTAGCATTATAAGATGATCTCTCACTAAATTATCAAAGTATAAGTGTTCTCCCTGAGTATGCACTGTTGTGAAAGTTCTTCGTGCTGAGACACCACGTGATGGTCGGGTGTGATAGGCTCTACGTTCAAATACAACGGGTGCAAAACAGTTGCACACGCGGAATACTCAAGTTAAACTTGACGAGCCTAGCATATAACAGATATGGCCTCGAAACACGGAGATCGAAAGGTAGAGCGTGAATCATATAGTAGATATGATCAACATAGTGATGTTCACCGTTGAAACTACTCCATCTCATGTGATGATCGGACATGGTTTAGTTGATTTGGATCACGTGATCACTTAGAGGATTAGAGGGATGTCTATCTAAGTGGGAGTTCTTAAGTAATATGATTAATTGAACTTAAATTTATCATGAACTTAGTACCTGATAGTATCTTGCTTGCCTATGTTGATTGTAGATAGATGGCCCGTGCTGTTGTTCCGTTGAATTTTAATGCGTTCCCTGAGAAAGCAAAGTTGAAAGATGATGGTGATTACACGGACTGGGTCCGTAACTTGAGGATTATCCTCATTGCTACACAGAAGAGTTACGTCCTGGAAGCACCGCTAGGTGTACCACCTACGCCAGCAACTGCAGACATTGTGAATGCCTGGCAGTCACGTGTTGATGACTACTCGATGGTTCAATGTGCCATGCTTTACGGCTTAGAACCGTGACTTCAACGACGTTTTGAACGTCATGGAGCATATGAGATGTTCCAAGAGTTGAAGTTAATATTTCAAGCAAATGCCCGGATTGAGAGATATGAAGTCTCCAATAAGTTCTACAGCTGCAAGATAGAGGAGAATAGTTCTGTCAGTGAGCATATACTCAAGATGTCTGGGTACTGCAATCACTTGATTCAACTAGGAGTTTATCTTCCGGATGATAGTGTCATTGACAGAATTCTTCAATCACTGCCACCAAGCTACAAGAGCTTCATGATGAACTATAATATGCAAGGGATGGATAAGACAATTCCCGAGCTCTTCGTAATGCTAAAGGCTGCGGAGGTAGAAATCAAAAAGGAGCATCAAGTGTTGATGGTCAATAAGACCACCAGTTTCAAGAAAAAGGGCAAAGGGAAGAAGAAGGGGAACTTCAAGAAGAACATCAAGCAAGTTGCTGCTCAGGAGAAGAAACCCAAGTCTGGACCTAAGCCTGAGACTGAGTGCTTCTACTGCAAGCAGATTGGTCACTGGAAGTGGAACTGCCCCAAGTATTTGGTGGATAAGAAGGATGGCAAGGTGAACAAAGGTGTATGTGATATACATGTTATTGATGTGTACCTTACTTATCCTCGCAGTAGCACCTGGGTATTTGATACTGGTTCTGTTGATATTTGCAACTCGAAACAGGGGCTACGGATTAAGCGAAGATTGGCTAAGGACGAGGTGACGATGCGCGTGGGAAATGGTTCCAAATTCGATGTGATCGCAGTCGGCACGATATTGTTGGGGAACGTAGCATAAATTCAAAATTTTCCTACGTGTCACCAAGATCTATCTATGGAGTCATCTAGCAACGAGGGAGGAGTGGATCTACATACCCTTGTAGATCGCACGCGGAAGCGTTCAAGAGAACGGGGTTGATGGAGTCGTACTCGTCATGATCCAAATCACCGATGATCCTAGCGCCGAACGGACGGCACCTCCACGTTCAACACACGTACGGAGAAGCGACGTCTCCTCCTTCTTGATCCAGCAAGGGGGAAGGAGAGGTTGATGGAGATCCAGCAGCACGACGGCGTGGTGGTGGAAGTAGCGGGATTCCAACAGGGCTTCGCCAAGCGCTGCGGGAGGAGGGAGATGTGTCATGGGAGGGAGAGGGAGGCGCCAGTATGGTTGCCCTCCCTTCCCCCCCCCACTATATATAGGGCCAAGGGAGAGGGGGAGGGCGCAGCCTTGCCCCTTCCTCCAAGGAAGGGTGCGGCCAAGGGGGGGGGAGGAGTCCATCCTCCCCAAGGCACCTCGGAGGTGCCTTCCCCCTTTAGGACTCTCCCCTCCTCTTGTCCCTTTGGCGCATGGGCCTCTAGGGGCTGGTGCCCTTGGCCCATATAGGCCAAGCCGCACCCCATACAGCCCATGTGGCCCCCCCGGGGCAGGTGGCCCCACCCGGTGGACCCCCGGGACCCTTCCGGTGGTCCCGGTACAATACCGGTGACCCCGAAACTTGTCCCGATGGCCGAAATAGCACTTCCTATACATAATTATTTACCTCCGGACCATTCCGGAACTCCTCGTGACGTCCGGGATCTCATCCGGGACTCCGAACAACTTTCGGGTTACCGCATACTAATATCTCTATAACCCTAGCGTCACCGAACCTTAAGTGTGTAGACCCTACGGGTTCGGGAGACATGCAGACATGACCGAGATGACTCTCCGGTCAATAACCAACAGCGGGATCTGGATACCCATATTGGTTCCCACATGTTCCAAGATGATCTCATCGGATGAACCACGATGTCAAGGACTTAATCAATCCCGTATACAATTCCCTTTGTCTAGCGGTACGATACTGGCCCGAGATTCGATCGTCGGTATCCCGATACCTTGTTCAATCTCGTTACCGGCAAGTCTCTTTACTCGTTCCGTAACACATCATCCCGTGATCAACTCCTTTGGTCACATTGTGCACATTATGATGATGTCCTACCGAGTGGGCCCAGAGATACCTCTCCGTCACACGGAGTGACAAATCCCAGTCTCGATTCGTGCCAACCCAACAGAGGGGATACCCATAGTGTACCTTTATAGCCACCCAATTACGTTGTGACGTTTGGCACACCCAAAGCACTCCTACGGTATCCGGGAGTTACACAATCTCATGGTCCAAGGAAATGATACTTGACATTAGAAAAGCTTTAGCATACGAACTACACGATCTAGTGCTATGCTTAGGATTGGGTCTTGTCCATAACATCATTCTCCTAATGATGTGATCCCATTATCAACAAAATCCAATGTCCATGGTCAGGAAACCGTAACCATCTATTGATCAACGAGCTAGTCAACTAGAGGCTTACTAGGGACATGGTGTTGTCTATGTATCCACACATGTATCTGAGTTTCCTATCAATACAATTATAGCATGGATAATAAACGATTATCATGAACAAGGAAATATAATAATAATAACTAATTTATTATTGCCTCTAGGGCATATTTCCAATAGTCTCCCACTTGCACTAGAGTCAATAATCTAGTTCACATCGATATGTGATTAACACTCAAGGTCACATCCCCATGTGACTAACACCCAAAGAGTTTACTAGAGTCAATAATCTAGTTCACATCACTATGTGATTAACACTCAAAGAGTTCTGGGTTTGATCATGTTGCTTGTGAGAGAGGTTTTAGTCAACGGGTCTGCAACATTCAGATCCGTATGTACTTCGCAAATTTCTATGTCATCTTGTAGATGCAACTACTACGCTACATTTGGAGCTATTCCAAATAACTGTTCTACTTGGAGCTATTCTAAATTGTTGCTCCATTATACGTATCCGGTATCTCTACTCAGAGCTATCCGGATAGGTGTTAAGCTTGCATCGACGTAACTCTTTATGTCGAACTCTTTATCACCTCCATAATCGAGAAAATTCCTTAGTCCACTAGTTACTAAGGATAACTTTGACCGCTGTCATGTGATCCATTCTTGGATCACTCTTGTACCCCTTGACTGATTCATGGCAAGGCACACTTCAGGTGCGGTACACAGCATAGCATACTGTAGAGCCTACGTCTTAAGCATAGGGGACGACCTTCGTCCTTTCTCTTTATTCTGCCATGGTCGAGCTTTAAGTCTTAACTTCGTACCTTACAACTCAGGCAAGAACTCCTTCTTTGACTGGTCCATCTTGAACACCTTCAAGATCATGTCAAGGTATGTGCTCATTTGAAAGTACCATCAAGCGTTTTGATCTATCCTTATAGATCTTGATGCTCAATGTTCAAGTAGCTTAATCCAGGTTTTCCATTGAAAAACACTTTTCAAATAACCCTATATGCTTTCCAGAAATTCTACGTCATTTCTGATCAACAATATGTCAACAACATATATTCATCAGAAATTCTCTAGTGCTCCCACTCACTTCTTTGGAAATACAAGTTTCTCATAAACTTTGTATACACCCAAAATCTTTGATCATCTCATCAAAGCATACATTCCAACTCCGAGATGCTCACTCCAGTCCTTAGAAGGATTGCTGGAGCTTTGCATACTTATTAGCATCTTTCAGGATTGTCAAAACCTTCTGGTTGTATCACATACAACCTTTCCTCAAGAAAATCGTCGAGGAAACAATGTTTTGACATCCTATCTGCAAGATTTCATAAATAATGCAGTAATCGCTAATATAATTCCAACAGACTCTTAGCATCGCTACGAGTGAGAAAGTCTCATCGCAGTCAACTCCTTGAACTTGTCGGAAAACATCTTAACGACAAGTCGAGCTTTCTTAATGGTGACATTTAGCATCATTGTCCGTCTTCCTTTTTAAAATCCATCTGCACTCAACAGCCTTACGACCATCAAGCTGTTCTGCCAAAGTCTACACTTTGTTTTCATACATGGATCCTCTCTCGGATTTTATGGCCTCGAGCCATTTATCGGAATCCGGGCCCACCATCGCTTCTCCATGGCTCGTAGGTTCATTGTTGTCTAGCAACATGACTTCCAAGACAGGATTACGTACCACTCTGAAGTAGTACGCATCCTATGAGGTTTGGGAGTGACTTGATCCGAAGTCTCATGATCACTATCATAAGCTTCCACTTCAATTGGTGTAGGTGCCACAGGAACAACTTCCTGTGCCCTGCCACACACTAGTTGAAGAGACGGTTCAATAACCTTATCAAGTCTCCACCATCCTCCCACTCAATTCTTTCGAGAGAAACTTTTCCTCGAGAAAGGACCCGATTCTAGAAACAATCCTTTATTGCTTTCGAATCTGAGACAGGAGGTATACCCAACTGTTTTGGGTGTCCTATGAAGATGCATTTATCCGCTTTGGGTTCGAGCTTATCAGCCTGAAACTTTTTCACATAAGCATCGCAACCCCAAACTTCTACGAAATGACAGCTTAGGTTTCTCTATACCATAGTTCATACGGTGTCATCTCATCAGAATTACGTGGTGCCCTATTTAAAGTGAATGTGGTTGTCTCTAATGCCTAACCCATAAGCTCGTGGTAATTCGATAAGAGACATCATGGTATGCATCATATCCAATAGGGTGCAGTTATGATGTTCGGACACACCATCACACTATGGTGTTCCAGGCTGTATTAGTTGTGAAACAATTTCCACAATGTCTTAATTCTGTGCCAAACTCGTAATTCAGATATTCATCTCTATGATCATATCATAGATCTTTTATCCTCTTGTCACGACGATCTTTTAACTTCACCCTGAAATTACTTGAACCTTTCAATAATTCAGACTCGTGATTCATCAAGTAAATGTACTCAACATCTACTCAAATCATCTGTAAAGTAAGAACATAATGATATCCACTACATGCCTCAGCACTCATTGGATTGCACACATCAAAATGTATTACTTCCAACAAGTTGCTTTCTAGTTCCATTTTACTGAAAACGAGGCTTTCAGTCATCTTGCCCATGTGGTATGATTTGCATGTCTCAAGTGATTCGAAATCAAGTGAGTCCAAACGGTCCATTTGCATGGAGTTTCTTCATGCATATACACCAATAGACATGGTTCGCATGTCTCAAACCTTTCAAAAACGAGTGAGCCCAAAGATCCATCAACATGGAGCTTCTTCATGCGTTTTATACCGATATGACTTAAGTGGCAGTGCCACAAGTAGGTGGTTCTATCATTACTATCTTATATCTTTTGGCATGAACATGTGTATCACTACGATCGAGATTCAATAAACCATTCATTTCAGGTGCAAGACCATTGAAGGTATTATTCAAATAAACAGAGTAACCATTATTCTCTTTAAATGAATAACCTTATTGCGATAGACATAATCCAATCACGTCTATGCTCAACGCAAACACCAAATAACAATTATTTAGGTTTAACACCAGTCTCGATGGTAGAGGGAGCGTGCGATGCTTGATCATATCAACATTGGAAACACTTCCAACACATATCGTCAGCTCACCTTTAGCTAGTCTTCGTTTATTCCATAGCTTTTATTTCGAGTTACTAACACTTAGCAACCAAACCGGTATCTAATACCCTAGTGCTACTAGGAGTACTAGTAAAGTACACATCAACACAATGTATATCCAATATACTTCTATCGACCTTGCCAGCCTTCTTATCTACCAAGTATCTAGGGTAATTCTGCTCCAGTGGTTGTTCCCCTTATTACAGAAGCACTTAGTCTCGGGTTTGGGTTCAACCTTGGGTTTCTTCACTAGAGCAGCAGCTGAATTGCCGTTTCATGAAGTATCCCTTCTTGCCCTTGCCCTTCTTGAAACTAGTGGTTTCACCAAGCATCAACAATTGATGCTCCTTCTTGATTTCTACTTTGGTGTCAAACATCGCGAATTCTCAAGGATCATCATATATGTCCCTGATATATTATAGTTCATCACGAAGCTCTAGCAGCTTGGTGGTAATGACTTCGGAGAAACATCACTATCTCATCTGGAAGATCAACTCCCACTCGATTCAAATGATTGTTGTACTCAGACAATCTGAGCACAAGCTCAACAATTGAGCTTTTCTCCCTTAGTTTGCAGGCTAAGAAAATCGTCGGAGGTCTTATACCTCTTGATGTGGGCACGAGCCTGAAATCCCAATTTCAGCCCTCGAAACATCTCATATGTTTCGTGACGTTTTAACACGTCTTCGGTGCCTCAACTCTAAACCATTTAACTGAACTATCACGTAGTTATCAAAATGTGTATGTTAGATGTTCGCAACATCCACAGACGACGTTCGAGGTTCAGCACACTGAGCGGTGCATTAAGGACATAAGCCTTCTATGAAGCAATGAGGACAATCCTCAGTTTACGGACCTAGTCCGCATAATTGCTACTATCAACTTTCAACTAAATTTTCTCTAGGAACATACCTAAACAGTAGAACTGAAGCGCGAGCTACGACATAATTTGCGAAGACCTTTTGACTATGTTCAGGATAATTAAGTTCATCTTATGAACTCCCACTCAGATAGACATCCCTCTAGTCATCTAAGTGATTACATGATCCGAGTCAACTAGGCCGTGTCCGATCATCACGTGAGACGGACTAGTCATCATCGGTGAACATCTTCATGTTGATCGTATCTACCATGCGACTCATGCTCGACCTTTCGGTCTTCTGTGTTCCGAGGCCATGTCTGTACACATGCTAGGCTCGTCAAGTCAACCTAAGTGTTTCGCGTGTGTAAATATGTCTTACACCCGTTGTATGTGAACATTAGAATCTATCACACCCGATCATCACGTGGTGCTTCGAAACAACGAACTGTCGCAACGGTGCACAGTTAGGGGGAACACTTTCTTGAAATTATTATGAGGGATCATCTTATTTACTACCGTCGTTCTAAGTAAACAAGATGCATAAACATGATAAACATCACATGCAATCAAATAGTGACATGATATGGCCAATATCACTTTGCTCCTTTTGATCTCCATCTTCGGGGCTCCATGATCATCATCGTCACCGGCATGACACCATGATCTCCATCATCATGATCTCCATCATCGTGTCTCCATGAAGTTGTCTCGCCAACTTATTACTTCTACTACTATGGCTACTGGTTAGCAATAAAGTAAAGTAATTACATGGCATTGTTCAATGACACGCAGGTCATACAATAAATAAAGACAACTCCTATGGCTCCTGCCGGTTGTCATACTAATCGACATGCAAGTCGTGATTCCTATTACGAGAACATGATCAATCTCATACATCACATATATCATTCATCACATCCTTTGGCCATATCACATCACATAGCATACCCTGCAAAAACAAGTTAGACGTCCTCTAATTGTTGTTTGCATGTTTTACGTGGCTGCTATGGGTTTCTAGCAAGAACGTTTCTTACCTACGCAAAAACCACAACGTGATATGCCAATTGCTATTTACCCTTCATAAGGACCCTTTTCATCAAATCCGATCCGACTAAAGCAGGAGAGACAGACACCCGCCAGCCACCTTATGCAACTAGTGCATGTCAGTCGGTGGAACCAGTCTCACGTAAGAGTACGTGTAAGGCCGGTCCAGGCCGCTTCATCCCACAATGCCACCGAATCAAGATTGGACTAGTAACGGTAAGCATATTGAACAAAATCAACACCCACAACTACTTTGTGTTCTACTCATGCATAGAAACTACGCATAGACCTAGCTCATGATGCCACTGTTGGGGAACGTAGCATAAATTCAAAATTTTCCTACGTGTCGCCAAGATCTATCTACGGAGTCATATAGCAACGAGGGAGGAGTGGATCTACATACCCTTGTAGATCGCGCGCAGAAGCGTTCAAGAGAACGGGGTTGATGGAGTCGTACTTGTCGTGATCCAAATCACCGATGATCCTAGCGCCGAACGGACGGCACCTCCGCGTTCAACACACGTACGGAGCAGCGACGTCTCCTCCTTCTTGATCCATCAAGGGGGAAAGAGAGGTTGATGGAGATCCAGCAGCACGACTGCGTGGTGGTGGAAGTAGCGGGATTCCAACAGGGCTTCGCCAAGCGCTGCGGGAGGAGGGAGATGTGTCATGGGAGGGAGAGGGAGGCGCCAGGGCTTAGGTATGGTTGCCCTCCCTTCCCCCCACTATATATAGGGCCAAGGGAGAGGGGGAGGGCGCAGCCTTGCCCCTTCCTCCAAGGAAGGGTGCGGCCAAGGGGGGGAGGAGTCCATCCTCCCCAAGGCACCTCGGAGGTGCCTTCCCCCTTTAGGACTCTCCCCTCCTCTTGTCCCTTTGGCGCATGGGCCTCTAGGGGCTGGTGCCCTTGGCCCATATAGGCCAAGGCGCACCCCCTACAGCCCATGTGGCCCTCCGGGGCAGGTGGCCCCACCCGGTGGACCCCCGGGACCCTTCCGGTGGTCCCGGTACAATACCGGTGACCCCGAAACTTGTCCCGATGGCCGAAATAGCACTTCCTATATATAATTCTTTACCTCCGGACCATTCCGGAACTCCTCGTGACGTCCGGGATCTCATCCGGGACTCCGAACAACTTTCGGGTTACCGCATACTAATATCTCTATAACCCTAGCGTCACCGAACCTTAAGTGTGTAGACCCTACGGTTCGGGAGACACGTAGACATGACCGAGACGACTCTCCGGCCAATAACCAACAGCGGGATCTGGATACCCATGTTGGCTCCCACATGTTCCACGATGATCTCATCGGATGAACCACGATGTCAAGGACTTAATCAATCCCGTATACAATTCCCTTTGTCTAGCGGTACGATACTTGCCCGAGATTCGATCGTCGGTATCCCGATACCTTGTTCAATCTCGTTACCGGCAAGTCTCTTTACTCGTTCCGTAACACATCATCCCGTGATCAACTCCTTGGTCACATGTGCACATTATGATGATGTCCTACCGAGTGGGCCCAGAGATACCTCTCCGTCACACGGAGTGACAAATCCCAGTCTCGATTCGTGCCAACCCAACAGACACTTTCGGAGATACCCGTAGTGTACCTTTATAGCCACCCAGTTACGTTGTGACGTTTGGCACACCCAAAGCACTCCTACGGTATCCGGGAGTTGCCACAATCTCATGGTCCAAGGAAATGATACTTGACATTAGAAAAGCTTTAGCATACGAACTACACGATCTAGTGCTATGCTTAGGATTGGGTCTTGTCCATAACATCATTCTCCTAATGATGTGATCCCATTATCAACAAAATCCAATGTCCATGGTCAGGAAACCGTAACCATCTATTGATCAACGAGCTAGTCAACTAGAGGCTTACTAGGGACATGGTGTTGTCTATGTATCCACACATGTATCTGAGTTTCCTATCAATACAATTATAGCATGGATAATAAACGATTATCATGAACAAGGAAATATAATAATAATAACTAATTTATTATTGCCGGGCATATTTCCAACAGATACCTCTACATCTACCTTCGGGATTAGTATTAGACCTAAATAATTGTTATTTGGTGCCAGCGTTGAGCATGAACATTATATCTGGATCTTGTTTGATGCAAGGTAGTTATTCATTTAAATCAGAGAATAATGGTTGTTCTATTTATATGAGTAATATCTTTTATGGTCATGCACCCTTGAAGAGTGGTCTATTTTTCTTGAATCTCGATAGTAGTGATACACATATTCATAATATTGAGGCCAAAAGATGCAGAGTTGATAATGATAGTGCAAATTATTTGTGGCACTGCCGTTTAGGTCATATCGGTGTAAAGCGCATGAACAAGCTCCATACTGATGGACTTTCGGAATCACTTGATTATGAATCACTTGGTACTTGCATACCGTGCCTCATGGGCAAGATGACTAAAACGCCGTTCTCCGGAACTATGGAGAGAGCAACAGATCTGTTAGAAATCATACAGACAGATGTATGTGGTCCGATGAATGTTGAGGCTCGTGGTGGATATCGTTATTTTCTCACCTTCACAGATGATTTAAGCAGATATGGGTATATCTACTTAATGAAACATAAGCCTAAAACATTTGAAAAGTTCAAAGAATTTCAGAGTGAAGTTGAAAATCATCGTAACAAGAAAATAAAGTTTCTACGATCTGATTGTGGAGGAGAATATTTGAGTTATGAGTTTGGTCTTCATTTGAAACAATGCGGAATAGTTTCGCAACTCAGGCCACCCGGAACACCACAGCGTAATGGTGTGTCCGAACGTTGTAATCGTACTTTACTAGATATGGTACAATCTATGATGTCTCTTACTGATTTACCGCTATCATTTTGGGGTTATGCTTTAGAGACAGCCGCATTCATGTTAAATAGGGCACCACCGAAATCCGTTGAGGCGACGCCTTATGAACTGTGGTTTGGCAAGAAACCAAAGTTGTCGTTTCTGAAAGTTTGGGGCTGCGATGCTTATGTGAAAAAACTTCAACCTGATAAGCTCGAACCCAAATCGGAGAAATGTGTCTTCATAGGATACCCAAAGGAGACTGTTGGGTACACCTTCTATCACAGATCTGAAGGCAAGACTTTTGTTGCTAAATTCGGAATCTTTCTGGAGAAGGAGTTTCTCTCGAAAGAAGTGAGTGGGAGGAAAGTAGAACTTGATGAGGTAACTATACCTGCTCCCCTATTGGAAAGTAGTTCATCGCAGAAACCGGTTTCTGCGACACCTACACCAATTAGTGAGAAAGTTAATGATGATGATCATGAAACTTCAGATCAAGTTGTTACTGAACCTCGTAGGTCAACCAGAGTAAGATCCGCACCAGAGTGGTACGGTAATCCTGTTCTGGAAGTTATGTTACTAAACCATGACAAACCTACGAACTATGAAGAAGCGATGGTGAGCCCAGATTCCGCGAAATGGCTTGAGGCCATGAAATCTGAGATGGGATCCATGTATGAGAACAAAGTGTGGACTTTGGTTGACTTGCCCAATGATCGGCAAGTAATTGAGAATAAATGGATCTTCAAGAAGAAGACTAACGCTGACGGTAATGTTACAGTCTATAAAGCTCGACTTGTTGCGAAAGGTTTTCGACAAGTTCAAGGGATTGACTACGATGAGACCTTCTCACCTGTAGCGATGCTTAAGTCTGTCCGAATCATGTTAGCAATTGCCGCATTTTATGATTATGAAATTTGGCAAATGGATGTCAAAACTGCATTCCTGAATGGATTTCTGGAAGAAGAGTTGTATATGATGCAACCGGAAGGTTTTGTCGATCCAAAGGGAGCTAACAAAGTGTGCAAGCTCCAGCGATCCATTTATGGACTGGTGCAAGCCTCTCAGAGTTGGAATAAACGTTTTGATAGTGTGATCAAAGCATTTGGTTTTGTACAAACTTTTGGAGAAGCCTGTATTTAAAAGAAAGTGAGTGGGAGCTCTGTAGCATTTCTAATATTATATGTGGATGACATATTGCTGATTGGAAATGATATAGAATTTCTGGATAGCATAAAGGGATACTTGAATAAGAGTTTTTCAATGAAAGACCTCGGTGAAGCTGCTTATATATTGGGCATCAAGATCTATAGAGATAGATCAAGACGCTTAATTAGACTTTCACAAAGCACATACCTTGACAAAGTTTTGAAGAAGTTCAAAATGGATCAAGCAAATAAAGGGTTCTTGCCTATGTTACAAGGTGTGAAGTTGAGTAAGACTCAATGCCCGACCACTGCAGAAGATAGAGAGAAAATGAAAGATGTACCCTATGCTTCAGCCATAGGCTCTATTATGTATGCAATGCTGTGTACCAGACCTGATGTGTGCCTTGCTATAAGTCGAGCAGGGAGGTACCAAAGTAATCCAGGAGTGGATCACTGGACAGCGGTCAAGAACATCCTGAAATACCTGAAAAGGACTAAGGATATGTTTCTCGTTTATGGAGGTGACAAAGAGCTCATCGTAAATGGTTACGTTGATGCAAGCTTTGACACTGATCCAGACGATTCTAAATCGCAAACCGGATACGTATTTACATTGAACGGTGGAGCTGTTAATTGGTGCAGTTCTAAACAAAGCGTCGTGGCAGGATCTACGTGCGAAGCGGAGTACATAGCTGCTTCAGAAGCAGCAAATGAAGGAGTCTGGATGAAGGAGTTCATATCTGATCTAGGTGTCATACCTAGTGCATCGGGTCCAATGAAAATCTTTTGTGACAATACTGGTGCAATTGCCTTGGCGAAGGAATCCAGATTTCACAAGAGAACCAAGCACATCAAGAGATTCTTCAATTCCATCCGGGATTTAGTCCAGGTGGGAGACATAGAAATTTGCAAGATACATACGTATCTAAATGTTGCAGACCCGTGGAGGGAGTCCTGGATTAGGGGGTCTCCGGACAGCCGGACTATCTCCATTGGCCAGACTGTTAGACTATGAAGATACAAGATTGAAGACTTCGTCTCGTGTCCGGATGGGACTCTACTTGGCGTGGAAGGCAAGCTAGGCAATACGTATATGGATATCTCCTCCTTTGTAACCGACCTTGTGTAACCCTAACCCTCTCCGTTGTCTATATAAACCGAAGGGTTTTAGTCCGTAGGACAACAATCACAACATACAATCATACCATAGGCTAGCTTCTAGGGTTTAGCCTCTCTGATCTCGTGGTAGATCTACTCTTGTACTACACATATCTTCAATATTAATCAAGCAGGACGTAGGGTTTTACCTCCATCAAGAGGGCCCGAACCTAGGTAAACCATCGTGTCCCCTGCCTCCTGTTACCATCCGGCCTAGACGCACAGTTTGGGACCCCCTACCCGAGATCCGCCGGTTTTGACACCGACATTGGTGCTTTCATTGAGAGTTCCTCTGTGTTGTCGCCGTTAGGCTTGATGGCTCCTACTATCATCGATAGCGATGCGGTCCAGGGTGAGACTTTTATCCCCGGATAGATCTTCGTATTCGGCGGCTTTGCACTGCGGGCTAATTCGCTGGGCCATCTGGAGCAGATTGAAAGCTACGCCCCTGGCCATCAGGTCAGATTTGGAAGTTTGAATTACACGGCCAACATCCGTGGGGACTTGATCTTCGACAGATTCGAGCCACAGCCGGGCGCCCCGTGCTGTCGCGATGGGTATGACCTAGCTCTGCCACCGGACGGTACCCCAGAGGCCGCACCCGCATCAGCTCCGACCCTTAGCTCGGAGCCAACTGCGCCAATCGAGGACGGGTGGCTAGACACCGCCTCAGGGGATGCAGTCTCGGCGGCGATCGAGCCAAACACCAGCATAATCCTCTGCGCAGCCCGTGACTCCAAGGTGCCGGACTCTCTTCCGGACCCCGAACCATCCGTGCCCCTGCCAATCGAATCTGATTGGGCGCCAATCATGGAATTCACCGCCGCGGATATCTTTCAGCACTCGCCCTTCGGCGACATTCTGAATTCACTAAGGTCTCTCTCTTTGTCAGGAGAGCCCTGGCCGGATTACGGCCAACAGGATTGGGATGCGGACAACGAAGAAATTCGACGCCCACCCACCACCCACTTTGTAGCCACTGTCGATGATTTAACCGACATGCTCGACTTCGACTCCGAAGACATCAACGGTATGGACGACGATGTAGGAGACGAACATGAACCAGCACCTATAGGGCACTGGAAAGCCACCTCGTCGTATGACATATACATGGTGGATACACCCAATGAAGGCAATGGCGACGAGATAGCGAAGGATGACCCCTCCAAGAAGCAACCCAAGTGCCGATGTCAACGGCGCCGCTCTAAGTCCCGCCAAAGCAAAAGTGGTGATACCGGCACAGGAGATAATAACACTCCGGATAGCGCCGAAGACAACAACAATCCCCTCCAGCAAGATTTAGAGCAGGAGGATGAAGGAGCTAGCTCTCCTGAGAGAGCGGCTGGCGGAGAGGAGGAGGATGATAATTACATGCCCCCCTCCGAAGACGAGGCAAGCCTCGGCGATGATGAATTCGCCATACCAGAGGATCCCGTCAAACAAGAGCGCTTCAAGCGCAGGCTTATGGCCAAGGCAAATAGCCTGAAGAAAAAGCAGCAGCAGCTTCAAGCTGATCAAGATCTGCTAGCTGACAAATGGACTGAAGTCCTCGTGGCCGAGGAATATAAACTCGAGTGTCCCTCCAAGAGTTACCCAAGGCGCAGGTTACTACCCCGACTGGAGGAAGAAGCGTATGATACGGCTGATCGGCCACCTCGTGGCCGCGATAGAGAGGCATTCCAGCCAAAAGCTCAGCCTCCACCCCAACGCCATCCAAATAAAAAGGCATGGGGAGATACGCCAGACCTGCGAGACATATTGGAGGACAAAGCAAAGCATTCAAGATTGATCTACGGATCACGAGGGCGCACCACTCTACGAGACGATAAACGTCACGCCGGATACAGTAAAAGCAAATCCGGCCGGGCCAAACACAGCGGGCAGAACCCATTCGAGCTGCGTCGCGATATAGCCCAATACAGAGGCGCCGCACACCCCTTATGCTTCACAGACGAAGTAATGGAACATCAATTCCCAGAAGGTTTCAAACCTATAAACATTGAATGATACGACGGCACAACAGATCCCGCAGTATTGATTGAGGACTTCCTCCTCCACATCCACATGGCCCGCGGTGATGACTTACATGCCATCAAGTACCTCCCACTAAAACTCAAAGGACCAGCGCAGCATTGGCTTAATAGCTTGCCAGCGGACTCCATTAGCTGTTGGGAAGATATGGAAGCCGCATTCCTCGACAACTTTCAGGGCACTTATGTGCGGCCACCAGACGCCGATGACTTGAGCCACATAATTCAGCAGCCAGAAGAGTCGGCCAGGCAATTCTGGACTCGGTTCCTTACAAAGAAAAAATCAAATCATCGACTGTCCGGATGCGGAGGCCTTAGCGGCTTTCAAGCACAATATCCGAGATGAGTGTCTAGCCCGGCACCTTGGTCAGGAAAAGACGAAATCTATGGTAGCTCTCACAACGCTCATGACCCGCTTTTGTGCGGGAGAAGACAGCTGGTTGGCTCGCAGTAATAACATATCAAAGAACCATGGTACCTCAGATACCAAGGACGGCAATAGCAGGTCACGTCACAACAAGCATAAGCGCCGCATTAACAGCAAAAGTACTGAGGATACGGCAGTCAATGCCGGATTCAAAGGCTCTAAACCCGGTCAGCGGAAAAAGCCATTCAAACAAAGTACACCAGGTCCGTCCAGCATGGACCGTATACTCGATCGCTCGTGTCAAATACACGGCACCCCAGACATGCCAGCCGATCACACCAACAGGGATTGTTGGGTGTTCAAGCAGGCCGACAAGTTAATTGCCAAAAACAAGGACAAGGTGCCGCATAGCGATGAGGAGGAAGAACCCCGGCAGCCGCACACTGGAGGACAGAAGAGGTTTCCCCCGCAAGTGCGGACGGTAAACATGATATATGCAACCCACATCCCCAAGAGGGAGCGGAAGCGTGCGCTTAGGGACGTATATGCATTGGAGACAGTCGCCCCAAAGTTCAACCCTTCGATCGCAGGGACCACCCCACTAGTATCCGTCATGGCAGATTCGCCGCACTAGTTCTAGACCCAATCATCGAAGGATTTCACCTCACTCGCGTCCTTATGGACGGCGGCAGCAGCCTGAACCTGCTTTATCAGGACACAGTGCGCAAAATGGGTATAGACCCCTCAAGGATCAAACCCACAAAAATGACCTTTAAGGGCGTCATTCCAGGCGTAGAGGCCCACTGCACAGGCTCAATTACACTGGAAGTGGTCTTCGGATCCCCGGATAACTTCCGAAGCGAAGAGTTAATCTTTGATATAGTCCCGTTCCGCAGTGGTTATCACGCGCTGCTCGGACGAACCGCATTTGCTATATTCAATGCGGTACCACATTATGCATACCTCAAGCTCAAGATGCCAGGACCTCACGGAGTTATTACAGTCAATGGAAACACAGAGCGCTCTCTCCGAACAGAGGAGCACACCGCGGCCCTTGCAGCAGAAGCGCAAAGCAGCCTCTCAAGGCAATATACCAGTTCGGCGTTTCAAAGCCCGGACACCTTCAAGCGCGCTCGGGGCAATCGGCAAATAGACCGCCTGGCGCGATCTGAGCTCGCGTAGCAATATGGCGGCCACCCCAATCCCAGCCCAACGACGATATTCGTGTCGTGCGTACATAATTATGCATTAAAAATACCATGGGCACAGGTGGGGAGGGGGGCACAACTGCGGCATGCCCCAAAACGCGGCCTAAACCGCACTAGGGGCTTCCCGTTTGGTTATTTTTCTTTTTCTTTCAGGACTTTAATCTCTGGAAACACTGTCCGGCAGCTCTATTGCCGAACACATGATACAACAACCAAGGAGGAAGACAACTACGTTATACAACGGAATTCCCAGGTTGATTACAGATTTCATATCATTCCTCAGCTCGCCCTTGGAAGGGACATAGTCCTACTCTTTTGCTTATTGCATTATCTGTATCACTCTGCTTTAATGCAATTTTTTAATATACAATGCATGACATTATGACTATTATAGCATTTTTGTTATATATATATATGTGTGTGTGTGTGTGTGTTCATTAATGACGCCTTGCAACCGTACACTCTGGTACGGCCAATGCACCAGGGGCTTACGTACCCACAATATGGTGTGAAAAGTCCAAACACTTTCACAAGTGCGGCACCCGAACTTATAGCATTATATGCATCAGCTCCGAATCATGTCTTTGGTCAAATGTTGGGTTTGCCAGGCTCCTATGTTTTGGTACCTTACGTTCCGCTCTATCGGCTAAGGTAGCGCTAGGAGAACTACTGCGATTGTGCCCCGGTTCTGCCGGGCTGAGCACCTCAGTAGAGAAAGCTAAAACTGACGGTCATGATAAGGCGAGAGACTGGTCGCTGTTCGGCGAGGTTTTTCGAGTCCCTAAAGACTTATGCCGCTTAGGGCGAGGGGCCGGCTCCATCCGGCTTACAGGCGTGTATCGCGCCCCGAATTCGGCCTTCCGAATACCAGGGGCTTCGCCGAAATTTAAAATTATAGAATTCTATGGCTAAGTGAGAGTGATAAAGTATTATTAGTCCGGTTGCCTTGTTCGTTGTGCTGAGCACCTCCCTCGAAGGACCCAAACATGGGAGCAAGAGTGCTCAGGTTTATCCCGAACACCCCAGCACTCGTGGCATGGGGGCAGAAGCCGAGGACTAGCCATCTCTCAGATTGGATAAACAGCCAAACATAAGGTAATATTTTAAATTCACACAAGCTTTGCATAGCGAATATGATACAAGTTTTCATACATACAGGACAAAACGAGCAAGTCTCATTCAATTATTACATTTTGTGAACACTCATCTGTGATAAGACGGGCGCCCGGCAGAACACCCTCGTAGTACATCTCGGGGTGGCGGTGCTCCTTGCCCTCCGGCGGCCCCTCCTTGATTAGCTTCACGGCGTCTAGCTTGACCCACTGCGGTTTTACACGGGCGAAAGCCCGATGTGCACCTTCAATGCAGACGGATCGTTTGACGACCTCCAGCCTCGGGCAGGCATCCACAAGCCGCCTCACCAGGCCGAAGAAGCTGTTCGGAAAGGCGTCGCCAGGCCACAACCGGACTATGAAGCCCTTCATGGCCTGATCGGCCGCCTTATGTAGCTCGACCATCTGCTTCAGCTGGTTGCTCATTGGCACCGGATGTTCGGCCTCAGCATACTGAGACCAGAACAGCTTCTCCGTCGAGCTCCCGTCCTCGGCCTGGTAAAATTGTGCGGCATCGGACACACTGTGGGGCAAATCTGCGAATGCTCCTGAAGAGCTCCGGATCTGGGTAAGTAATTGATAATTTACTTTTACATGCTTGCTTTGCATATAGAAAGCCTTACCCGCCGCTATCTTCTTCATCGCGTCAATCTCCTGAAGGGCCTTTTGGGCCTCGGCCTTGGCACTCTTCGCGCTCTCACGGGCCGTGGCAAGCTCAGACTCTCGCGTCTTCAAGTCAAGCTCCAATGCCTCGTGCTTCGTCATGAGAGCCTGGAGCTCTTGCTGCACCTCGCCCACCCGAGCCTCATGCCTCTCTCGCTCGGAGCGCTCCTTGGCCGCTGTCTCTTTGGCCTTGGTCAGCGCTTGCTTCTGGGTCGCCACCTTGGCCGTGGCCCCTGGCAAAACATACAATGATCCTGTCATTCTGCAATCGCGTCCTTTCTTATATATACATATATCTATAGACGGGGCATTACTTACCCTCGTTCTCCTCGAGCTGCCTCTTGACAAGGCCGAGCTCTTTCTTGGACCCATCGAGGTCCTGCTTCAGTACGGCGACCTCCGCAGTTAGTGCGGTGGACGCCAGCAAAGAAGCATGCATATGCATATTGACATACTTGTATTAGACTCCTGCGATATTATTTGATCCTCTGTTAGGCTTTTCTTTGCGAACACCGAACAAAGCATCAGGGGCTACTGTCTATGCGGTAATACTTCTACTACATTTTAAACACTTACCTCGAAGCCAGCTAGAAGGCTAGTACAGGCTTCAGTCAATCCGCTCTTGGCGGACTGAACCTTCTGGATCACCGCACTCATGATAGTGCGGTGCTCCTCCTCGATGGAAGCGTTGTGAAGGGCTTCCAACATATTTTCCGGCGCCTCTGGATGGACAGAGGTCACCGGCGCAGGCGTCTCACCCCTCTTAGAAGGAGACAGCCTGCCCGAGCCCGGAACCACTGGAGGTTCCGGCGCGGTGTTCGGCTGAGGGCCGAACTCGGAGCTCTCAGGGGCCCCGTCCCCTCTGCTCCCGGAGTCCGGAAGGTCACCTTGAGGCGCCTCCGGGACTGTCTCCCCTCGATCCGGTGCCTCTTGAGACAACACCTTGGTGTCGTCAGCAGGATGAGGGGAGGTGGCAGTCGGGACTGGATCGCTATCCATGTCCGACGAACCCAGGGAGCCGTTCGATGATACCTCGATATTGGCTTGTGGCGGCCTGCGTAATTATGTTCGGCGATTAGGGAAAGCAATGCGACAAAGTAATCCTATGGGTTACTTTGGTATCCGAATACTTACGATCTCCCCTGTGGCTTGGCCCTGGGCAACCACTCGTCTTCACTTTCGTCGGCGGCGGTGGAGCTGTCCGGAAGGAGAGTCCTTCCCTTTTTGGACCCTCCGGCCTCCCCAGTTGGGGCAGCCTTCCTTTTCTTGTCTCCCCCAGTCGGTGGGGGAGCCTCTTCTTCCTCTTCCTCGTCTTCGGGGGAAGAGTGCGCCGCAGAGTCATCGGACGGTGAGTCCGACGACGCCTGGCGTCGGGAACTCTTTCGAGCTTCCTTGGCCTTCTTGGTCTTCTCCGACACCTTATAAGGGGCCGGAGTCAACATCTTCGCCAGAAGGGCGTCTGCAGGGCCTTCGGGCAAGGGAGCCGGACAGTCGATTTGTCCGGCCATCTTCTGCCAGTCATGTTAACGGTACGGGAGTTTAGATCCCGCATAGAGTCAATCTATATAAAAATAAGTATCCTGTGAAAGTTAAAACAACTTACCGCGCTGGCTTGGCACTTCGCGCTGAACCCGTGATCCTCAGTAATGGGGGGAGGGACCTCGGCGCTCTTGAACAGCACCCTCCAGGCATCTTCATGAGTCGTGTCGAAGAGCCTGTTCAGAGTTCGGTGCTGCGCTGGATTAAACTCCCACAAGGTGAACTCCCGTTGTTGGCACGGGAGTATCCGGCGGATGAGCATAACCTGGACTATGTTGACGAGCTTGAGCTTCTTGTTCACCATGTTTTGAATACATGTCTGGAGTCCGGTCAGCTCTTTTGAATTACCCCAGGACAGGCCCTTCTCCTTCCAGGAGGTGAGCCGCATGGGGGTGCCAGATCGGAACTCGGGGGCCGCTACCCATGCGGGGTCGCGCGGCTCGGTGATATAGAACCACCCCAATTGCCACCCCTTTATGGTTTCCACAAAGGAGCCCCCGAGCCATGTTATTGTGGGCATCTTGCCCACCATGGCGCCTCCGCACTCCACCTGGCGGCCGCCCACCACCCTCGGCTTGACGTTGAAGGTCTTTAGCCATAGGCCGAAGTGGGGCTTGACACGGAGAAAGGCCTCGCACATGACGATAAACGCCGAGATGTTGAGGATGAAGTTCGGGGCCAGATCATGGAAATCCAGGCCGTAATAGAACATGAGCCCCCGGACGAAGGGGTGGAGAGGGAATCCCAGTCCGCGGAAGAAATGGGTGAGGAATACAACCCTCTGATGGGGCCTGGGGGTGGGGATGAGTTGCCCCTCATCTGGGAGCCGGTGCGCGATGTCATCGGGCAGGTATCCGGCTCTCCTCAGTTTCTTGATGTCTCCCTCCGTGACAGAGGAGACCATCCACTTGCCTCCCGCTCCGGACATGGTTGGAGAAGGTTGAGATGGAAGTGAGGAGTTGGGCGCTAGAGCTCGAGTGTGCGGGAGCGGATGGGCAGAGGAGGAAGAAGGCATGGATAGAAAGGTGAATCCTTATCCCTTTATATGGGCGGACAAAACTAAGCGTCCCCACTTGCCTGGTAAAACTCGCTTATCCCCCAAGCGCTGTAATTGATGGCGCGGTTGGGTTACCCACGCCTGTATTGATGAGAATACCGTAATAAGGGGACACGATCTCTGCTTTGACAAGATGTGTCGAAAAACTGCCTCGCGTTATGTGCGGGGCTGGTTAAAAGAAACGGTTCGAATAATCACCGGGCCATGACGTAACGTCATGTTGCCAAAACAAGCTAGCGAATTAGATCTACGAAAATATTATTCTCTCTACGGTGGAATTTGGAACTTATTTTGCAGGGTCGGACACTATCCTCGTATTCAAATTCTTCTGTGATGTATTCGGAGAAGGAACCCGCCTTGCAATGCCGAAGACAACTACGCGCCGGACTCATCGTCATTGAAGCCTGGTTCAGGGGCTACTGAGGGAGTCCTGGATTAGGGGGTCTCCGGACAGCCGGACTATCTCCATTGGCCGGACTGTTAGACTATGAAGATACAAGATTGAAGACTTCGTCTCGTGTCCGGATGGGACTCTACTTGGCGTGGAAGGCAAGCTAGGCAATACGTATATGGATATCTCCTCCTTTGTAACCGACCTTGTGTAACCCTAACCCTCTCCGGTGTCTATATAAACCGAAGGGTTTTAGTCTGTAGGACAACAATCACAACATACAATCATACCATAGGCTAGCTTCTAGGGTTTAGCCTCTCTGATCTCGTGGTAGATCTACTCTTGTACTACACATATCTTCAATATTAATCAAGCAGGACGTAGGGTTTTACCTCCATCAAGAGGGCCCGAACCTGGGTAAAACATCGTGTCCCCTGCCTCCTGTTACCATCCGGCCTAGACGCACAGTTCGGGACCCCCTACCCGAGATCCGCCGGTTTTGACACCGACACCCGTTGACTAAGCCTCTTCCACGAGCAAAACATGATCAGCACCAAGGCTCCATGGTTGTTAGAATCATTACTGTGTAATCTAGATTATTGACTCTAGTGCAAGTGGGAGACTGAAGGAAATATGGCCTAGAGGCAATAATAAAGTTATTATTTATTTCCTTATATCATGATAAATGTTTATTATTCATGCTAGAATTGTATTAACCGGAAACATAATACATGTGTGAATACATAGACAAACAGTATGTCACTAGTATGCCTCTACTTGACTAGCTCGTTGATCAAAGATGGTTAAGTTTCCTAGCCATTGACATGGGTTGTCATTTGATTAACGGGATCACATCATTAGGAGAATGATGTGATTGACTTGACCCATTCCTTTAGCTTAGCACCCGATCGTTTAGTATGTTGCTATTGCTTTCTTCATGACTTATACATGTTCCTATGACTATGAGATTATGCAACTCCCGTTTATCGGAGGAACACTTTGTGTGCTACCAAATGTCACAACGTAACTGGGTGATTATAAAGGTGCTCTACAGGTGTCTCCGAAGGTACTTGTTGGGTTGGCATATTTCAAGATTAGGATTTGTCACTCCGATTGTCGGAGAGGTATCTCTGGGCCCTCTCAGTAATGCACATCACTTAAGCCTTGCAAGCATTGCAACTAATGAGTTAGTTGTGGGATGATGTATTACGGAACGAGTAAAGAGACTTGCCGGTAACGAGATTGAACTAGGTATTGAGATACCGACGAGCGAATCTCGGGCAAGTAACATACCGATGACAAAGGTAACAACGTATGTTGTTATGCAGTCTGATCGATAAAGATCTTCGTAGAATATGTGGGAGCCAATATGATCATCTAGGTTCCGCTATTGGTTATTGACCGGAGACGTGTCTCGGTCATGTCTACATAGTTCTCGAACCCGTAGGGTCCGCACGCTTAACGTTTCGATGACAGTTATATTATGATTTTATATGTTTTGGTGTACCGAAGGTTGTTCGGAGTCCCGGATGTGATCACGGACATGACGAGGAGTCTCGAAATGGTCGAGACATGAAGATTGATATATTGGAAGCCTATGTTTGGATATCGGAAGTGTTAATGGGCCATAGTAGGCCTTTGTGGAAGAGAGGAGAGGCGGCCAGGGCAAGGGCCGCGCGCCCCTCCCCCTAGTCCGAATAGGACAAGGAGAGGGGGTGGCGCCCCCCCTTTCCTTCTTCTCCTCCACCTCTCCCCCCAAGTCCTAATCCATCTAGGAAAAGGGAGGGAGTCCTACTCCCGGTGGGAGTAGGACTCCTCCTGGCGTGCCCCCTCTCCTGGCCGGCCGCACCCCCCTTGCTCCTTTATATACAGGGACAGGGGGCACCCTAGACACAACAATTGATCGTTTGATCTTTTAGCCGTGTGCGGTGCCCCCCTCCACCATAGTCCACCTCGATAATACTGTAGCAGTGCTTAGGCGAAGCCCTACGTCGGTAGAACATCATCATTGTCACCATGTCGTCGTGCTGACAAAACTCTCCCTCAACACTCGGCTGGATCGGAGTTCGAGGGACGTCATCGGGCTGAACGTGTGCTAAACTCGGAGGTGCCATGCGTTCGGTACTTGATCGGTCGGATCGTGAAGACGTACGACTACATCAACCGCGTTGTGCTAACGCTTCCGCTTTCGGTTTACGAGGGTACGTGGAGAACACTCTCCCCTCTCGTTGCTATGCATCACCATGATCTTGCATTTGCGTAGGAAAATTTTGAAATTACTACGTTCCCCAACAATAGCTACAAGAGGGGAGAGCATCTTCAAACCTTGAAGATCATACCCTTGAGGTTAATTATTATGAGCGAACTACTAGTTCAAGCATAATAAAATTAACGTGTGAAAGGTGTATATTAGACGGTCTGAAAAACCACACCTTTTCCACACGCATGAGATAAGAAGTGAATACAATTAGTTTGGAAGTCTCTCCTAGGCTAACCTAAATCACCCATGATGATGCAACATCTAGATGAAACCTCCCCAATACAAAACCTTGTATGCAGTAGTGTTAGAAGGCGTATTCCAAAAGCTTGCTATGACACACTAAACTTCAGTGTTGGTATTAGACTCAGACCAGGATTAGTAGCCAAGTATGAAGAAGTATATTTGATTGTTACCACAACAAATACTTTTGAGAGCCACTAGATAAAAATGATTTCACCCGAAAAGGCAAGAGCAGTGATGAAACAACCATCACTTACTCCCGGATCCATGCTAGAATCTGAAATAAAATAGTTTGTCATAAAATCTTGAAAGATATTAAGGTGCTTGCATGTAACGCCCGGATAATCATGCTACAGTAATCCCATGTTAACGATGCCACGTCACCTCTGTCACTGTAGTTAATCTCGGGTTAGTTCAAAACCGATTCAAATTCAAATTTAAAATAAAATTAAATAATAAAAGTTTTCAGAAATTAAAACAAAAATGTTCGGGCAGTGCCATAATTTGCATATGTAAATATGGTGTAACAAACGCATTTTTATAAAGTGCCTAAGTATTTTAAAATGAATTAAAGCAGAAAAGAAAATAAATAAAAAGCAAAACTAAAACCAAAACAAAAAAAGAAAAAGGGAGAAAGCCCCCCCCTCAACTAGGCCGACTGGCCCAGCTGGCCACCGCGCCCCCCGCCCGGAGCACGCCCGCTCAACCGCTGCCGCGCCTCTGCCTCCGCTCGTCGTGACCACCCGCACCGCCCTGCGCCACCGTGCTCACCGCTGCGTCACTACTGCTGTTCGCGAGCCGTCGCCCGCACACGCGCTCGCCTCCCCCTGGCCGCGGCCCGCGCACCTAGCCTCGCCCGTCGCGCCCCTGCATCACCTCTCCGGGCCGAGGCCGCCCCCATCCTGCTCTGTCCGGTCGCGCGCCGCCGCATCCCGCTTCTCTAAACGCCGCCACTGCCGCGCTGCTGCTTCAGACCGCCGGTGCGCCCGCGCCTCCCCGCTCGCGCTAGCACCCGCCCCGCCTCCGTCGCTACTGCTGCCTCCACGCATGCACGCCCCCATTCCCCTTGCCCTGCTCTGGTCCGGGCTCGCACTGACCACCCCGCCCCCGCGGGCAAGTCCGGCGCCCCATCGGCCGTTGCTGGTGCGCCCGGGCTCGCCCCGTTGGGCGCCTGGCGCTAGCGCCCGTAACCCGCCCGCGGCACCCTGTGCCCACTAAGGCCAGGGGCCAATGACATGTGGGGCCCACAGCCCAGAACGTTTATTAAAAAAGTTAATTTTTTAGAAAATATTATGAATTAAATAATTAACTTAATTGGTTAACTTAATTAATTCTGTTAACTAACTATTAAACCTAATTAACCTGCTAAATTAATCTAACTAAACAGTTAGTTAGTTAGACAATGACAGTGGGACCCACGCGTCAGTTTGACCAAGTCAATTGACTGCGGACATCACCCTGATGTCATGCTGACATCATAATGGCATTTCCTTATTAAATTAATTCTGATAATTCTAAAAATGATTTAAATCTTTTAAAAATAATATAAAATAAAATGTAACTCGGATGAAAATACTTTGTACATGAAAGTTGCTCAGAACGACGAGACGAATCCGGATACGCAACCCGTTCGTCCGACACGCATCCCTAGCATAGCGAACACGCAACTTTCCCCCTCCGGTTCGTCTGTCTGAAAACGCGAAACACCGGGGATATTTTCCCGGATGTTTCCCCCCTTCACCGGTACCACCTCATACCACGTTAGGGCACACCTAGCATCACGCTTTGTCATGTCATGCATCATCATGCATTTGTTTGCATTATATTTATTGTTTCTTCCCCCTCTTCTCTCGCTAGACACCGAGACCGATGCCGCTGCTACCCAGTATGACTACGGTGTTGACGACCCCTCTCTCTTGCCAGAGCAACCAGGCAAGCCCCTCCCCCTTGATCACCAGATATCGCCTACTCTTCTCTCTACTGCTTGCATTAGAGTAGTGTAACATGTTACTGCTTTCCGTTAATCCTATTCTGATGCATAGCCTGTCATTGTTGCTACAACTGTTGATACCTTACCTGCAATCCTAAATGCTTAGAATAGGATGCTAGTTAACCATCAGTGGCCCTACATTCTTATCCATCTGCCATGCTATACTATCAGCCCGTGATCACTCGGGAGGTGATCACGGGTATATACCTATACATCATATATGATACTTGTGGTGACTAAAGACGGGTCGGCTCGAAGAGTACCCGCGAGTGATTCACGGATTGGGTCCAAAAGGACATTTGTCCCGACAGCCCTCTGAGTGGATCTTTGTGGTGGAGCGATAGGGTAGGTTGAGACCACCTAGGAGAGAGGTGGGCCTGGTCCTGGTCAGCGTCCATGGTTATTTTGAAAATAACACGCTTAACGAGATCTTGGTATTTGATCTGAGTCTGGCTACTAGCCTATACGCACTAACCAACTACGCGGGAACAGTTATGGGCACTCGACGTCGTGGTATCAGCCGAAGCCTTCATGACGTCAGCGACTGAGCGGCACATGCCGGGTTGACCTGGAACACCTGCTCTTGTATAAGGGAGGCTAGGTCTGCTCGTCGGCCGCGTTCGCAACGTGCAGGTGTGCAATGGGCGATGGGCCCAGACCCCTGCGCCATAGGATTTAGAATGGCGTGCTGACCTCTCTGTTGTGTCTAGGTAGGGCTGTGACATGTTGATCTTCTGAGGCCGGGCATGACCCAGAAAAGTGTGTCTGGACAAAGGGGATCGAGCGTGTTGGGAAATGTGGTGCACCCCTGCAGGGAAGTTAATCTATTCAAATAGTCATGATCTTCGGTAACAGGACGACTTGGAGTTGTACCTTGACCTTATGACAACTAGACCGGATACTTAATAAAACACACCCTTCCAAGTGCCAGATACAATCGGTGATCGCTCTCTCACAGGGCGACGAGGGGAGGATCATCGGTTAGGATTATGCTATGCGATGTTACTTGGTGAACTTACCATCTACTCTCTTCCTCTGCTGCAAGATGGAGGTTACCAAAAGCATAGTCTTCGATAGGACTAGCTATCCCTCTCTTATTCCGGCATTCTACAGTTCAGTCCACATATGATACCCCCTTTTCCATTTGATACCAATGCATACATATGTAGTGTAGCTCCTTGCTTGCGAGTACTTTGGATGAGTACTCACGGTTGCTTTGCTCCCCCTTTTCCCCTTTCTATACCCGATTGCTGCGACCAGATGATGGAGCCCAGGAGCCAGACGCCACTGTCGGTGACGACTACTACTACTCAGGAGGTGCCTACTACTACGTGCAACCCGCTGAGGACGACCAGGAGTAGTTTAGGAGGATCCCAGGTAGGAGGCCTGCGCCTCTTTCGATTTGTATCCCAGTTTGTGCTAGCCTTCTTAAGGCAAACTTGTTTAACTTATGTCTTTACTCAGATATTGTCGCTTCCGCCGACTCGTCTATGATCGAGCTCTTGTATTCGAGCCCTCGAGGCCCCTGGCTTGTAATATGATGCTTGTATGACTTATTTTATTTGTAGAGTTGTGTTGTGATATCTTCCCGTGAGTCCCTGATCTTGATCGTACACATTTGCGTGTATGATTAGTGTATGATTGAATCGGGGGCGTCACAAGTTGGTATCAGAGTCGACTGCCTGTAGGAATCCCCTTCCACACTCCTATGCCGAAGTCGGGCCTAGACATTACAAAACTTTTTACTAACATGGTTGTGTGCCTTACGGGCCCACGTCGCCATTTGGGTGGTCTTAGGATCTTTTACTCCTCGATCCTTACTCTGGGACTTTGAACTCTCTTCTACTCGGGTTAAACAATTTTACTAACTCTAACATTAGGATCCCGTGACCACGTTCACCCCAAAGTTGGATAAGCCCTAGTTATTCCTTAGAGTATTATATTGAACATTATCCACACTGTCATTTGACTCCTTTGAAACACCTTTGTTTTCAGATGGAGCCCACGAGACAGGTCGTGCGCCACACGGCGGCCATTGGTGCCTCAGGATCACCTGCTGTGTTGGTTGAGATGATGACCTATCTGGGTTATCGTTGGCACCCTGAGCACACCATCTACGAGGAGTACCAGGACTTCAACCAGGAGCAGTACCGTGCCATCGTCCACCTCTAATCTCGGGAGTATGACTCCACTACCGTGCTGCACACTGCTCATGGTGTTGGGGTGACTATCGACATGGCGGTCCACGATGCTTCTTATGCTGCTCTGACATGTCTTTGTGGAGAGTACCAGGAGTTGGACACCTCCCCTCAGGCACATTGCTACCACATCCGATGTTGGTGCAGAGGGATACTACATTGCTGCCTACTCCACTGTCACCCGAGAGCCCTTCTACCATCAGAACCTGGTTCTGCATGCTGATGGGCTGGATAGAGCTAACCGAGCTCTTCGCCACGAGTTTTACACCACCCGTCAGCACCTAATTTTTTTTAGCTTTTCTTTAACAATTTAAACTTTGCATCAAATTAGGTTATCTATATATGCAACTAGGTGAGCAACCTATATGATGCAACAAAGATAGGAACACAAGCAAGCAAGAGATATATCACCAATAAGCTTGCACAAGTAAAGGCACGAGATAACCAAGAGTGGAGCCGGTGGAGATGAGGATGTGTTACCGAAGTTCCTTCCCTTTGAGGGGAAGTACGTCTCCGTTGGAGCGGTGTGGAGGCACAATGCTCCCCAAGAAGCCACTAGGGCCACCGTATTCTCCTCACGCCCTCACACAATACGAGATGCCGTGATTCCACTATTGGTGCCCTTGGAGGCGGCGACCGAACCTTTACAAACAAGGTTGGGGCAATCTCCACAACTCAATTGGAGGCTCCCAATGACACCACGAAGCTTCACCTCAATGGACTATGGCTCCGCGGTGACCTCAACCGTCTAGGGTGCTCAAACACCCAAGAGTAACAAGATCCGCAAGGGATTAGTGGGAGGAATCAAATTTCTCTTGGTGGAAGTGTAGATCGGGGCCTTCTCAACCACTCCCGAGCAAATCAACAAGTTTGATTAGCTAGGGAGTGAGATCGGGCAAAAAGGGGGCTTAGAGCAACAATGGAGCTTAGGGTTGGAAGAGGTAGTCAACACGAGGAAGAAGACACTCCTTATATAGCTAAGGAAGAAAAACCAACCGTTATCCACCTACCAGCCCGCGACCAGCGGTACTACCGCTCCAGAACAGCGGTACTACCGTGAGGCCACGCGGTACTACCATGAGGAGCCGCGGTACTACCGCAGCAGCAGTAGCTAGGGCAGACCTTAAGCACATGGGCTGAGGACGGTACTTCCGCAGACGCGGTACTACCGCTCCCCCTTGCGGTACTACCGCAAGGCAGGGAACCCCAAGCCTAGGAAGAGCGTGGATAATAGAACATCCGTGCCTACTTCCGCTGGAAAACAGACATAGCAAAAATCCGACACAGTACTACCGCAGAGGAGCGGTACTACCGCAGAGGAGCGGTATTACTGCCTGGCAGCTGAGCTAGGCCGCGCATGGTACTACCGCGCAAGGGATGCGGTACTACCGCGGTAGCGTGGATGTAAAAAATTACATCCGCCCCTACTACCGCGAGGGAGCGGTACTTGGCCTGGGGGTCACGGTACTACGGCTCCAGAGGAGCGGTACTACCGTGGGCACCCGCGGTACTACTGCGCCACAGCACGGTACTACCGCTGGTGCCTACGGTACTACCGCAAGCCAACACAGCAGCCAGAACAAGGTAAAGAGATAAAAACGGAGGATGCTCCAAGGTGCAGGGGAAAGGAGGGGACTAGAAAGAAACGTGTACGTGATGATTCCACCCGAACCTTTCCGACGCAGACCCCCTCTTAATAGTACGGCTTTCTATGACTCAAATCCACCAAAAAGAAATGTAGAAAAACGTCATCTTCAATAGTCTTCGAGGGACACCAAACCGTCTTGTGCCTAGAGAAGAAACGTCTGGGAAACTCAAGACACATGATTAGTCCGCAAACGCATTGTCATCAATCACCAAAACACCTTAGGGATAAATATGCCCTTACAATCTCCCCCTTTTTGGTGGATTGATGACAATACGGGATTTGCACAAGGGAAATAATATTAAGCAAACGCAAACCCCTCCTCTCTAGAATATAGACGGCCTCCCCCTAGATGTGTGCCAACTAGATGGGTGCTTTGGACTGCACGGCACACATACTAGGATGAAAGCTCCCCTATATTATAGAGCATATATTGCAATAGTAAGGCTAACACTAGACAAGATAGCACAAACATAAGCTCACTAAGATAGAATAGAGTGCATATGTCTTACACCATATGAATGATAAGTCTCAAAGGCACAAACCAAACAAAGGCAAACGAGGTCCAAACGACAAAGGAAACACACCAAACATGACACACGACTCGCAAACACGCAAATCCCTACACTCTCTCCCCCTTTGGCATCAAGACGCCAAAAAGGCAGAGAGGACACCTACACACATGGGATGGCTCAGGCAGAGGAATCATCCCAATGCTCCTCGTGCTCATCGTTAGACTCGGCGGCGGGACGGTCTCCTCGATGTCCTCCTCAGAACTAGTCCACTTGAAACCTTGCCTCGCCATCCATGTAGCCTCTGGCGTGATGGCATCCTCAGAACCACTAGAGACATCCTCTCCAAAGAGCCTCATGACCTTCTTGTCGCGGTGGCGACTCTCCTTGGATGCCACGTGAGTCCTGCACTGCCCCTTCGCCTACATGCAGAAGAGAGTCTTCATCTTGTACTTCAACTTCTTGGCCCACGACGACTCAGAGGAAGGTGGGGAAGACCTAGCAGCATGGTCCTCAGCAACATCCTTTGCACCAGCTTCCTCCTCACCAACAACCCTCCTAGCAGCAGACGCCTCAGCACAAGTAGTAGTGTTGGCCCAGTTGGGCTTGACGCGGAGACTGATGGACTCATGCCGAATCCAGTCTGGAGCAAGGAACTCATCACCAGGGTACATCTTCTCCCAAATCATGGAGAACAACAGAAACAGGTATGGTCCATAGATAGGTACCTTGCGGGTGTACACCGCAAACCGAAGCTCACACCACATGATGTGTGAGACATCAAGTGGCTGAGTCTGAGACGAACGTGCCTCTACGCACAGGAGCATCATGTCCACCAGATAGGAATGAACCTTGTCCTTGTCGCCAATGCGAGGGAACAGAGTGTTGCGGAAGATGCGATGCATGATATCCAGAAAAGAGTTCAGCACCCAAGTCGACTTGCCACTGGGAAGCACCTTCTCAACATAGTACGACTGAAGAAAATTCTTGTTAGCAGACTCAGAATTGGCGTGGGGGCAAACACCAACGGATGTGTGAAGCCCGTCATCAGGAACATGGAGCAAACCCATGAACTCCTTCCAGGTAGCAGACAACTGACTGGTCATCCAGGTCATCCTCCGCTCATCCCCGGGGTGAAAGTAAACTGAGGCAAAGAACTGACAGATAAGCTCAGGGTCATAGTCAAGGTGGAAGGAGATCACAGGCTCAACAGAGAACTACTCCACCAAATCCAGAGCTTCTCCAAAATACTCCCGAAACTTGTCCTTCCTCATGTGATTCATGTCTATCCACTTGACATCCACGAAGGTATTCTGCTTGTTCTTGATCACATCCAGATAAATGAGAGCTTGCTGCTTGGTCCAAAACAACTCAGTGCCTCTGAGGATAGCACGAGCATTCACATAAGGGTTGATCTTCCGGCGTTCGACGTACTCATTGAGGGAAATCTCGTCCATGCCCTTAGCAGGTTCCTTTTGCTTGCTGGCAGTGGTCTTGACATTGCGCTTGGGGGCACTGGAGCCCTCTGGTGCTTCATCTTGAGGATTGCGCAGTCGCTTGGAGCCAGTGTCACGACTGGGATTGGAACGGCGAGAGCCACCACCTAAGACACAAGAGAAAGCAAACACAAAGAGCGAGAAGAATAAATGCAAAGACCACGGCAAAGCAAGGGAAACAAGTAGAAATCATATGGGATAAATGCCACAAGGAAGAAGGGACAACAATGGTAGTGCCGCCTGGTCATGCGATACTAAAATTTTAGTACCGCTCCTAGTCGCGGTAGTACCGTGTGAGGATACGGTAGTACCGTGGCTTGGAGCGGTAGTAAGATCTTAGTGCCACAGAATGTGCGGTAGTACTGCACCGAACGAGCGGTAGTACCACATCAGAGGCACGGTAGTACCGCACCGCGTCAGATCCGAGCCCACTTTTGAATCTGAGAAGACGCGCGAAACCACGGCGGAACTACGGATCACATCTACCACGGGACAATATATCAAGTAAAATGTCTACGCAACACTACTCTCCTACAACCTTCTCTTGCAAAGATTTGGCCTAAAATCTCAACACAAGCATCTCCCCAAAAACCTAGAGACAAGAGAACCAACAAGAAAGCGAGGATTTGGGGAAAAACCTTGGTCCATGGCAAGAGGAAGTGGTGGGGAACGATCCCACCGGTCGGAATCCAAAGAGAGCAGCCGGAGACGGAGATCCGGCGAGGGACTCCGGCCCCCGTTCTTGAGCGAGAGAGAGAGAGAGAGAGATGAAGTGGGGGAAACTGACGAATGGGTATGGGGAAGTTAGAACCCCCCCGTTCTCGTCCTTATCCCCACGCGCCTCCGACAGCGCGGTAGTACCGTGTATCATCGCGGTAGTACCGCTTGGGCGGAAGGACCGCACCAAAGCGGTAGTACCGCTCCCCCAGGCAGTAGTACCGCACTGGGCCGGTAGTACCATACACTCCACGCACGGTAGTACCGTGGCAGGCAGCGGTAGTACTATGATCTCAAGAAGAAGCACATTTCCAACACAAACGAAAGAGTGGTCTTCGCACGGAAACTTCAAACGAACACCACACCACCCAACAAGCTCAAACACGAGGAGAAGAAGGGGCAAAAAGACAACAAGAGACGACCACGAGACACAACCTCTCCAATGAGAGGGCGGTGGCCGGAGCCACCTATGTTTGAGTCAATTGGTATGGCACCGCGAAGAATTATCCTTGGGCCCATGACCAAAACTCGTCTTTGAAGCACAAGTACCATCAAACATGGCTAATGTGAAAGACTTGATCAATTTATGCATAATGGGGGGAGGGATAGTTCATTGAGAGAACAACACTCCCCCTATGTCCATGCCTACATCTAAACAAGAAAACAAGTTGAGTATGGTGGGGTGTGCAAGGGTTCAAGCAATATTGCTCGAATCAATGATATTTAGCTCATGCCTTAACTCGCGAAATCTTGCTTCATCCAACGGCTTCGTGAAAATATCTGCAAGGTTATCATGAGTGTTGACATAGTTGAGCTCGATCTCCCCTCGCCTAATGTGATCCCGGATGAAGTGATACCGAATCTCAATATGCTTCGTCTTGAAGTGTTGCACGGGGTTGAGAGAAATCTTGATGGCACTTTCATTGTCACACCAAAGAGGCACTTTGTCACAAATGACACCGTAATCCTTTAAAGTTTGCCTCATCCATGTTGTGCACAACAACTACCGGCCGCTACATACTCCGCTTCAGTGGATGAGAGAGACACACAACTTTGCTTTTTGGAAGACCAACTTACCAAAGAGCAACCAAGGAATTGGCACCCTCCGGAAGTGGACTTCCTATCCACTTTGTCTCCTGCCCAATCGGAATTCGAATACCCTACAAGCTTGAAGTTTGCTCCTCTTGGGTACCATAAGCCAAAGTTTGGGGTATGAGCCAAATATCGAAAGATTCGCTTGACCGCCACAAAGTGGCTTTCCTTAGGTGCGGCTTGAAACCGTGCACAAATTCCCACACTCAACATGATATCCGGTCTAGATGCACAAAGGTAAAGCAAGGAGCCAATCATGGAGCGATATACCTTTTGATCCACCGCTTTACCATTGGGATCTATGTCAAGTTGGCACTTGGTGAGCATTGGAGTGGAAGCCGGCTTGACATCACTTATCTTGAATCTCTTGAGCATTTCTTGAGTGTATTTGGATTGGTTGATGAAGGTTCCATCTCTTCTTTGCTTCACTTCGAACCCTAGAAAGAACTTCAACTCTCCCATGGAAGACATCTCGAACTTTGAGGTCATGAGAGCGGCAAATTCCTCATTGAAAGCTTTGTTAGGGGAACCAAAGATAATATCATCAACATATAATTGGCACACAAACAACTCCCCTTTGACCTTCTTAGTAAAAAGAGTGGGGTCGATTAGCCCAACTTCAAAACCACGGTCTTGTAACAACTCGGTAAGGTGGTCATACCATGCATGTGGGGCTTGTTTAAGGCCATAGAGTGCCTTATCGAGTTGATACACATGATCGGGAAAGTAGGGATCCTCGAACCCCGGGGGTTTCTTGACATAAACCAATTCATTAATAGGACCATTAAGAAAAGCACTCTTCACATCCATTTGTTGTAACTTAAAGTTATGATGAGAAGCATATGCAATCAACATGCGAATGGATTCAAGATGAGCAACGGGAGCAAAGGTTTCACCGTAGTCGATACCCTCGACTTGGGAGTAGCCTTGTGCTACCCAGCGAGCCTTGTTGTGAATGATAATCCCATGAGCATCTTGCTTGTTCTTAAATATCCACTTAGTTCCAATGACATTGTGGTTCACCGTAGGCCTTGGCACCAATCTCCACATGTTGTTGCGCTCGAAGTTGTTGAGTTCTTCGTGCATGGCATTGAGCCAATCCGGATCTTCGAGCGCCTCATAGACCTTTTGGGGCTCAACACAAGAGACAAACGCGTGATGTTCACAATAGTTTGCTAATTGTCTACGAGTGCTTACCCCCTTTCTTAAGCTTCCAAGCACATTTGTCATGAGATGATCCTTGGTGGAGAGCTTGGAAGCAACCTTGGCGGCACGACGCTCCAATTCCTCCTCGGGGTGAGACGAGGAGTGGTCACTTGATCATCTTGAGCGTCGTCTTGAGCTTGTTCTCGTTCTCGTGGAAGCTCTTGATCTTGAGCTTGCTCGGAGGATGGAACTTGACCTTGGGCATCACTTGATGTTACAACACCATCTTGAGATTGATCTTGCCCTTGGTCTTGTTCATGAGGTTGAGGGCCCTCACTTTGTTCTTCGGAAGCGTGTGGGTCTTGGGTTGGTGAAGGTTCCACTTGAGTAGAACATTGTCCTTCTCCTTCGGCCACAAGGGGTTCCTCAATGGGTAGGATAAGACCAACATCCATTCTTCTTATGGCTTGAGGAGGAATTTCATCACCTACATCACAAGTACCACTTTGCTCCACTTGGGAGCCGTTATTCTCATCAAACTCCATGTTACACGTTTCCTCAATAAGTCCCGTGGACTTATTGAGAACACGGTAAGCATGAGAGTTTGTAGCATAACCAACAAATATGCCCTCATGAGCTCTAGCCTCAAATTTAGACAAACAGACACCTTTCTTGAGAATGAAACACTTACACCCGAACACCCGGAAGTACTTTAGGTTAGGCTTGTTACCGGTGAGTATCTCATATGGAGTCTTGTTCAAGCCTTTGCGGAGGTAGAGCCGATTAGATGCATGGCACGCGGTGTTGATGGCTTCGGCCCAAAAGTTGTAGGGAGACTTGAACTCTGCCATCATGGTCCTTGCCGCATCCATCAACGTCCGATTCTTCCTCTCCGCTACACCATTTTGTTGAGGGGTATAGAGTGCGGAATATTGATGCTTGATTCCCTCATCACTCAAAAACTCATCCAAGGTGTAGTTCTTGAACTCAGAGCCGTTGTCGCTTCTTATTGTCAAGATCTTTGTATTATGCTGTCGTTGAGCTTCATTTGCAAAGTCGATGACGGTTTGTTGGGTCTCATTCTTCCTCTTGAAGAAATATACCCAAGTGTATCTTGAATAGTCATCTACAATCACCAAGCAATACTTTCTACCCCCAAGACTATCAAAGGATGGAGGTCCAAAGAGATCCAAATGAAGGAGCTCCAAGGGCCTCTTCGAATAGATGATAGTCGTGGGAGGGTGAGCCTTCTCATGTAGCTTTCCTTCGATGCAAGCACTGCAAGCACGATCTTTGGAAAAACTAACATTTGTTAGTCCACAGACATGGTCCCCCTTGAGAAGACTTTGCAAAGATCTCATATTGACGTGGGCTAAACGGCGATGCCAAAGCCATCCCACGTCAACTTTAGCCATTAGGCATGTCGCGGTCTTAGTGGGTCGCTCCGAAAAGTTAATCACATAGAGACCGTTCTCGACATGCCCAACAAAGGCTACTTTAAGAGTCTTGCTCCACAAGAGGGCCATGAAATCAATATCAAAGAAAGTGGCAAAGCCCATGAGTGCTAGTTGATGAACAGAAAGTAAATTGTATGCAAGGGACTCAACAAGCATGACCTTCTCGATCGTAAGATCATGAGAAATGACTACTTTACCAAGTCCCAATACCTTAGAAGACGAGGCATCACCCCACTCAACATTGGTGGGCATGGATGAAATCTTTTGCACGTCCACCACCAAGTCCTTGCTTCCGGTCATATGATTAGTAGCTCCACTATCGAGCAACCATGATCCCCCACCGGAAGCAAACACCTACAAGAGATCAATGCTTGGTTTTAGGTATCCATTTTGTAATGGGTCCTTTGATGTTAGTAACAAGGGTCTTAGGAACACAAATAGACCATTCAATGTACTCATAAGGAGAACCAACAAATTTGGCATAAACATGCCCATCACTAGCGCGGCACAATACGTAAGAAGGGTTAAAGTCCCCGGCTTTGTTGGGAAGGGGAGCATTTCCCTTCTTGGCACCAATACCCCTCATGGAGTTTTTCTCCTTCTCCTTAGTAGCACCCTCACTCTCCTTCACAAAGGTTTGCATGAGAGGAGGAGGTCGTTTGGCCTTGTCATTCTTCTTATTGTTCTTGGACTTGGGCACGTACCCAATCCCTTCCTTGGCCACAACTCCCTTTTGGTTGGTCAAGAGGTCGTTAAGGTTCTTCTTGCCTTGTATGCAAGACGCAAGACCTTTCTCAAGTTGCACCTTTAGCTTAGCGTTCTCCTCAACAAGATGCACATGCTCACAACACGGGTTAGTAGCATTTGCATTATCAATTAACATCATACGAGGAAAAGTGGCTTTTTCCTTGGTTAGCTTTACTTGAAGTTGATCATGAGACTCTTTGAGGCTATCATGAGCACCCTTCAAGACCTTGTGAGCCTTGTCAAGTAGATCAAACTCCTCTTTGAGTCTAGCAAGATCAACCTCAAGTTCGGCCTTCTCGGAGTTTAGCACACGAGAGACAATGAGAGCATGATCAAAATCTTTCTTTAACTTAGCATGATCAACGTTGTGTGACTCCTCAAGAGCCAAACGAAGACCACGCTCTTCCTCAAGAGCATTGGAAAGACCCGAGATCTCATCGGCATAGTCACGACTATGCCCCTCCATCTTGGAGATAGTATCTTCATGAGACTCGATCATGTCATTGGCTTCATCATGTCATTGGCTTCACCGAGATACAATGCTTCTTGGATTTACCCTTGAGTTTACTCAGAAAGGACTCAAGCTCATTTTACTCCACATTAGATCCCCCACATTCATCAATGCAATCCGTCAAGGAAGGATTATTAATGATGGTAGTTTTGATGTTGGGAGTTACCTTGTTGGTGGCTTTAGCCATGAGACACTTGGCGATGATGTTCTCATTGGGTGAGTCGAAGAGAGATACTCGTGGAGTTTTTGCAATGGCAACGGATGCCATGGCCACCGACTCACCATCTTCATCATCATCATCCTCATGGTACTCTTCTTGAACCACCAACGCCTTGTGAGGGATTTTCTTGGTGAAGTTGTTCTTGTTGGGGAAAGACTTGGCTTTGTCATTTCGAATGAGCTTGCCACCATTGTCTTCCCTCTTCTCATACGGGCACTCCGCAACAAAGTGACTCACATTGCCACAATTGTAGCAAGTCCTTACACGTTGCTTGCTCTTCGTGCCACTTGAGTTGTTCTTGTTGAAGTTTGGCCTTGAGTTTTTCTTACTCCAAAATTGCCTTGAAGCAAATGCCATGTGTTCATGATAGGCATACTTTGTATCTTCGGGGTTGCTTTACTCTTCTTCTTCCTCTTCACCGCAAACCTTGGCCTTTAATGCAAGGTTGGGCTTCTTTGCCCTTTGAGAGCGAAGCACCGCATTGTCGGCGGTCTTGTCCAAGATGTTCATAGCCACAAACTCATCCAACACTTCACTTGAGGTCAAAGTGTGGAAGTCCGGCCTTTGATGAATGACGGAGGACATGGCCTTGTGGTAAGTCATCATTGCCTTGAGGAATTTGCGCTTGATCCAATTGTCATCCGTGTCCTTTCTCCCGTGATCTTGGAATGAGACCGCGAGTTTGGTTACTCTCCGATAAAGCTCACGAGGTTCTTCATCTTCTTTCATTGCAAACTCATCGGCTTCATCTTGCACCACTTCATAGTTGGAGCGTTGAATGCTTGCGCTTCCCCGGTAGAGCAAGACAACACAAAGCCATGCGTCTTTGGCCAAGGCGAAGGGCCGAAGATGAGGTAGATCTTCGGGTGGAATTGCATCTTGAATGATGAAGAGAGCATTCTCATTGAATTGATTATCCGCGGCTACTCGAGGAGTGAAGTTGCTTGGATCGTGCGGATGGAAACCTTCTTCAATGATTCTCCAAAGATTAGTGTTCACATGATTTAAATGACGCTTAAAGCGGTAAACCCAAGAATCAAAGTCCTCATTTTTCACAATCTTAGGGGGAGGACCGGCATGATTCAAATGAGTGGAAGGAACCGGTCCACCATAAACAAGTGGTGGTTCCACATGAGCAAAGATGCCGGTGCCATTTTTACCACTAGAAGAAGGAGCCTTTTCACTACTAGCTTCCCCCTTGCCGGAGATATCATCCGTCACCTTGTCAGTGGGATCGCCCACTTTCAACGGTGCGGTGGATAGTTTAAGCCCTTCAAGGAATTTAGTACACATGCTTTCAATCTCGGTCGTCATGGAGGTTTTCAATGTCTCCAAGGCCACATTGAACTCCTCACGAGAGACCGAGGTTCCCCCATCGCCCGTAGACGAGATCGGATTCACACCAGAGTGTTCCTCCACACCGTCTATGGTATCAACCATACTCTTCGAACGGTAAAGTCCTTAATAAAGAGACGAGGCTCTGATACCAATTGAAAGGATCGATATGGTTGACTAGAGGGGGGTGAATAGGAAACTAACAATTTTTAGCTTTTCTTTAACAATTTAAACTTTGCATCAAAGTAGGTTGTCTAGATATGCAACTAGGTGAGCAACCTATATGATGCAACAAAGATAGGAACACAAGCAAGCAAGAGATATATCACAAATAATCTTGCACAAGTAAAGGCACGAGATAACCAAGAGTGGAGCCTTTGAGGGGAAGTACGTCTCCGTTGGAGCGGTGTGGAGGCACAATGCTCCCCAAGAAGCCACTAGGGCCACCGTAATCTCCTCACGCCCTCACACAATGCGAGATGCCGTGATTCCACTATTGGTTCCCTTGGAGGCGGCGACCGAACCTTTACAAACAAGGTTGGGGCAATCTCCACAACTCAATTGGAGGCTCCCAATGACACCACGAAGCTTCACCTCAATGGACTATGGCTCTGCGGTGACCTTAACCATCTAGGGTGCTCAAACACCCAAGAGTAACAAGATCCGCAAGGGATTAGTGGGAGGAATCAAATTTCTCTTGGTGGAAGTGTAGACCGGGGCCTTCTCAACCACTCCTGAGCAAATCAACAAGTTTGATTGGCTAGGGAGTGAGATCGGGTGAAAATGGAGCTTAGAGCAACAATGGAACTTAGGGTTGGAAGAGGTAGTCAACACGAGGAAGAAGACACCCCTTATATAGCTAAGGAAGAAAAACCAACCGTTATCCACCTACCAGCCCGCGACCAGCGGTACTACCGCTCCAGAACAGCGGTACTACCGCGAGGCCACGCGGTACTACCGTGAGGAGCCGCGGTACTACCGCAGCAGCAGCAGTAGCTAGAGCAGACCTTAAGCACATGGGTTGAGGATGGTACTTCCGCAGACGCGGTACTACCGCAAGGCAGGGAGCCCCAAGCCTGGGAAGAGCATGGATAACAGAACATCCGTGCCTACTTCCGCTGGAAAATGGACGTAGAAAAAATCCGACACAGTAGTACGACAGAGGAGCGGTACTACCGCTTGGCAGCTGAGCTAGGCCGCGCACGGTACTACCGCGCAAGGATGCGGTACTACCGCGGTAGCGCGGGATTAAAAAATTACATCCGCCCCTACTACCGCAAGGGAGCGGTACTTGGCCTGGGGGTCACGGTACTACGGCTCCAGAGGAGCGGTACTACCGTGGGCACCCGCGGTACTACCGCGCCACAGCACGGTACTACCGCTGGTGCCTACGGTACTACCGCTCACTAGGGAGCAGTACTAACGCAAGCCAACATAGCAGCCAGAACAAGGTAAAGAGATAAAAACGGTGGATGCTCCAAGGTGCAGGGGAAAGGAGGGGACTAGAAAGAAACGTGTACATGATGATTCCACCCGAACCTTTCCGACGTGGACCCCCTCTTAATAGTACGGCTTTCCTACGACTCAAATCCACCAAAAAGAAACGTAGAAAAACGCCGTCTTCAATAGTCTTCGAGGGACACCAAACCGTCTTGTGCCTAGCGAAGAAACGTCTAGGAAACTCAAGACACACGATTAGTCCGCAAACGGATTGCCATCAATCACCAAAACACCTTAGGGATAAATATGCACTTACAATCTCCCCCTTTTTGGTGGATTGATGACAATACGGGATTTGCACTTTGGAAATAATATTAAGCAAACGCAAACCCCTCCTCTCTAGAATATAGACGGCCTCCCCCTAGATGTGTGCCAACTAGATGGGTGCTTTGGACTGCACGACACACATACTAGGATCAAAGCTCCCCCTATATTATAGAGCATATCTTGCAATAGTAAGGCTAACACTAGACAAGATAGCACAAACATAAGCTCACTAAGATAGAATAGAGTGCCTATGTCTTACACCATATGAAGGATAAGTCTCAAAGGCACAAACCAAACAAAGGCAAACGAGGTCCAAACGACAAAGCAAACACACCAAACACGACACACGACTCGCAAACACGCAAATCCCTACACTCTCTCCCCCATTGGCATCGAGACGCCAAAAAGGCAAAGAGGACACCTACACACATGGGATGGCTCAGGCAGAGGAATCATCCCAATGCTCCTCGTGCTCCTCGTCTGACTCGGCGGCGGGGACGGTCTCCTCGATGTCCTCCTCAGAACTAGTCCACTTGAAACCTTGCTTCGCCATCCATGCAGCCTTTGGCGTGATGGCATCCTCAGAACCGCCAGAGACATCCTCTCCAAAGAGCCTCATGACCTTCTTGTCGCGGCGGCGACTCTCCTTGGATGCCACGTGAGTCCTATACTGCCCCTTCGCCTACATGCAGAAGAGAGTCTTCATCTTGTCCTTCAACTTCTTGGCCCACAACGGCTCAGAGGAAGGTGGGGAAGACCTATCAGCACGGTCCTCAGCAAGGTATTCTCTGCAAGTACTGAAATAAGTGGTAACAGATAATTTTGTGATAGAATAATTTGTAACGAGCAACAAGTAACAAAAGTAAATAAAGTGCAGCAAGGTGGCCCAATCCTTTTGTAGCAAAGGACAAGCCTGGACGAACTCTTATAAGATGTAAAGCGCTCACGAGGACACATAGGAATATCGTCAAGCTAGTTTTCATCACGTTCATATCATTCGCGTTCGGTACTTTGATAATTTGGTATGTGGGTGGACCGATGCTTGGGTGCTGCCCTTACTTGGACAAGCATCCCACTTATGATTAAACTCTATTGCAAGCATCCGCAAATACAACAAAAGTATTAAGGTAAACCTAACCATAGCATGAAACATATGGATCCAAATCAGCTCCTTATGAAGCAACGCATAAACTAGGGTTTAAGCTTCTGTCACTCTAGCAACCCATCATCTACTTATTACTTCTCAATGCCTTCCTCCAGGCCCAAATAATGGTGAAGTGTCATGTAGTCGGTGTTCACATAACACCACTAGAGGAGAGACAACATACATCTCATCAAAATATCGAACGAATACCAAATTCACATGACTACTAATAGCAAGACTTCTCCCATGTCCTCAGGAACAAACGTAACTACTCACAAAGCATAAACATGTTCATAATCATAGGAGTATTAATATGCATATAGGATCTGGACATATGATCGTCCACCAATTAAACCAACTAGCATCAACTACAAGGAGTAATTAACACCACTAGCAACCTACTAGCACCAATCCCGGACATGGAGACAAGAATTGGATACAAGAGATGAACTAGGGTTTTGAGATGAGATGGTGCTGATGAAGATGCTGATGCTGCTGATGAGAGGAGCGTTGGTGATCACGATGGCGATGATTTCCCCCTCTGGGAGGGAAATTTCCCCGGCAGAACAGCTCCGCCAGAGCCCTAGATTGATTCCGCCAAGGTTTCGCCTCGTGGCGGCGGAGTTTCGTCCGAGAAGATGGCTTATGAATTTTTTCCCATCGAAAGACTCCATATAGCAGAAGATGGCCACCGGAGGGCCACCAGGGGGCCCACGAGGTAGGGGGCGCGCCCTGGGGGGTAGGGCGTGCCCCCCACACTCATGGGAAGGGTGTGGCTCCCTGGTGAGGTTCTTGCGCTCAGTTTTACCTCAAGGGTAATGTCAACGGTAATAGTTCATGAAAACTCACATCCAATTAGCCATATATACCAGGATCTTTCCAACATACTGTGCTTGCCAAAGGATAAAATGTAAAAAGGAAGGGTGAAGATCACCATGACTCTTATGCAATGTAGGAGATAAAAGTAAAAGATAGGCCCTTCGCAGAGGGAAGCAAAGGTTTTCATGCGCTTTTATGGGTTGGATGCACAAAATATTAATGCGAAAGAATGTCACTTTATATTGCCACTTGTGATATGGACCTTTATTATGTAGTCTGTCGCTTTTATTAGTTCCATATCACACGCTCGTATAAAGCTTATTTCCTCCACACCGATCAATCATACATATTTAGAGAGCAATTTTTATTGCTTGCACCGATGGCAACTTACTTGATGGATCTTACTCAATCCATAGGTAGATATGGTGGACTCTTATGGCAAGACTGGTTTAAGGGTGTTTGGAAGCACAAGTAGTATCTCTACTTGGTGCAATGAATTTGGCTAGCATGAGGGGGAAAGGCGAGCTCGTCATGTTGGAAGATCCAAGACAATACAATTTATCTCAGATGTAAGAAAACATAACCCATTACGTTGTCTTGCTTGTCCAATGTCAACTCTTTAGCATGTCATATTTTAATGAGTGCTCACAATCATAAAAGATGTCCAAGATAGTATATTTATATGTGAAGACCTCTCTTTCTTTATTACTTCCTATTAATTGCAACGATGACCAAAACTGTGTTTGTCAACCCTCAATAACTTTTATTCATCATAGTCTTTCTATGTGAGCTCATTACTCTCCATAATACCCATATGATCTCTTTGTTTCTTTTTATTTCTCTCTCTTTTCTTTTATTCCTTTAGGATCATGGCAAAATAATCAAGCCCTTGACTCAACACTAATCTTTATTATATAGCTCATGGACTCGATTACATAGAAGGATAATAAAGCAAAACTCACAACTAGATCATACTAAGAACTTTTATTCTACTAGATCAAGATACTACCAAAAGGATCAAACTAAGAAAAACGGTAAAGATAGAGTGATGGTGATACGATACCGGGGCACTCCCCCAAGCTTGGCAGTTGCCAAGTGGAGTGCCCATACCAGATACTCAATTCTTCTTTGTTGGTGGAGACGGTGGTGATTTTGTTGATGGCATAGGCTTGTCGTCCTCCTTCCAAGGCATAGGCTCACCATCATAGAAGGATGACCGAGTCTCCGGGATCCTCAAATCTGTAGCCAAACTCATCCTTTTGAATCTATATTCATACTCACAGTTTTGGTTTTGCAGGTCATAGATTTGAGCTTGAAGGTGCTCGATTTTCTCGTGAAGCTTGAAGATGGTCTCCCCGATGTTGTCGGCATCCAGCTTGTCTTTGTTGGTGAATTCTGCGATCATCATGTAGTTGGAGTTGAGACCACGCTTCACCATCCCCTGACACTTGAAAACTTGTTGCTCCATTGCTTCAAGCCTCATCTCCATGCTTCCGGTCCCCTTTGGTCCCTCAGCATCATGGATGTGCACCAACCCATCACGCATCTCTATGGTTTGAGGGTGTTGTTGCACCTCCGTGAGGTAAGGGTTGATGACCTTCTCGAAGAACTTGTCCTTGGTGGCACTTGGAGATGTCATGATAACCTAGATCTGTCAGAAAAATAGCTCGAAACAAAGACAAGAGATTTTTGCGTGATACGGGAGTCAAAACCCCCGGGAGATTATATAATGAATTTTTACCGACCAAAATACGTGTCGTGTACGAAAACGGAGTCCGGAGAGCACACGAGGTGCCCACGAGGTAGGGGGCGCGCCCAGTAGGGTAGGGCGCGCTCTCCACCCTCGTGGAGCCCTCGTGTCCTTCCCGGACTGCTGCTTATTTTTCTATTTTCTAAATATTCCAAAACGGAGAAATATTGCCTTAAAAACTGTTTTGGAGTCGGTTTACTTACCGTACCACATACCTATTTCTTTTCGGAGTTTGAAACATTCCGGAAAGTGTCCCTTATGTATTCCTCCAGGGTTACGGTTTCAATAACATTGGTTTCAACATTTATGGGATTACCTGAGATATAGTGTTTGATTCTTTGACCATTCACCACCTTCGGATTTGTGCCTTCGAAGTTGTTGATTTTTATGGCACCGGAACGGTAGACCTCCTCGATAACGTAAGGACCTTCCCATTTAGAGAGAAGTTTTCCTGCAAAAAATCTTAAACAAGAGTTGCATAGCAATACATAATCACCTACATTAAACTCACGCTTTTGTATCCTTTTGTCGTGCCATCTTTTAACTTCTTCTTTAAACAACTTGGCATTTTCATAGGCTTGGGTTCTCCATTCATCAAGTGAGCTAATATCAAATAACCTCTTCTCACCAGCAAGTTTAAAATCATAATTAAGTTCTTTAATATCCCAATAAGCCTTGTGTTCTAGTTCGAGAGGTAAGTGACATACTTTTCCATAGACCATTTTATACGGAGACATACCCATAGGATTTTTATATGTAGTTCTATAGGCCCATAATGCATCATCAAGTGTCTCGGATCATTCTTTCTAGACCTATTAATAGTCATTTGCAAAATTAATTTGAGTTCTCTATTACTCAATTCTACTTGACCACTAGACTGAGGGTGATAAGGAGATGCAATTCTATCATTAACATCATATTTAGCAAGCATTTTACGGAAATCACCATGAATAAAATGTGAACCACCATCAATCATTAAATATCTAGGGACTCCAAATCTTGGAAAAATAACTTCTTTAAGAATTTTAATAGAAGTGTTATGATCAGCACTGCTAGTTGGAATAGCTTCTACCCACTTTTTAACGTAATCAACAACAACTAAAATATGTGTATAACCATTAGAGGAATGAAAAGGTCCCATATAGTCAAAGCCCCAAACATCAAATGGTTCAATAACAAGTGAATAATTCATAGAAATTTCTTGACGTCTACTAATATTACCAATTCTTTGACATTCATCACAAGATAAAACAAACTTACGGGCATCCTTGAAGAGAGTAGGCCAATAAAAACCAGATTGCAGTACCTTACGTGCAGTTCTATCTCCAGCATGGTGTCCTCCATAAGCTTCGGAGTGACACTTGCGTAGGATCTGTTCCTGTTCATGCTCAGGTACACAACGTCTAATAACACCATCTACTCCTTCTTTATAAAGATGTGGGTCATCCCAAAAGTAATGCCTCAAATCATAGAAGAACTTTTTCTTTTGCTAGTATGCGAAACTAGGTGGTATAAACTTAACAACAATGTAATTAGCATAATCAGCATACCATGGAGCAGTATGAGAAGCATTTATGACATTTAATTGCTCATCGGGAAAGCTATCATCAATAGGTAGTGGGTCATCGAGCACATTTTCTAACCTAGATAAGTTGTCTGCAACAGGGTTCTCAGCTCCTTTTTATCGACAATATGCAACTCAAATTCTTGTAGCAAGAGAACCCATCTAATAAATCTAGGTTTAGCATCTTTCTTTTCCATAAGGTATTTAATAGCAGCACGATCAGTGTGAACCGTTACTATAGAATCAACAATATAAGGTCTGAACTTATCACAAGCAAAAACGATTGCTAAAAATTCTTTTTCAGTAGTAGCATAATTTCTTTGGGCACCGTCTAGGCTTTTACTAGCATATTGGATAACATTTAATTTCTTATCAACTCTTTGTCCTAGAACAACCCCTACAGCATAATCACTAGCATCACACATAATTTCAAAGGGTAAATTCCAATCAGGTGGCTGAACAATAGGTGTAGAAATCAATGCTTTCTTAAGTATTTCAAATGCTTCTACACAATCATCATCAAAGACAAAAGGAATATCTTTTTGTAATAGATTAGTCAGAGGCCAAGAAATTTTTGAGAAGTCCTTAATGAACCTCCTATAAAAACCGGCATGACCAAGGAAATTTCTTATACCTTTGATGTCCTTGGGACATGGCATCTTTTCAATAGCATCAACTTTAGCTTTATTGACTTCAATGCCTCTTTCAGAAATTTTATGCCCCAATACAATACCTTCATTAACCATAAAGTGGCATTTCTCCCAATTCAGAACAAGATTAGTTTCTTCACATCTCTGCAAAACTCGATCAAGGTTGCTCAAGCAATCATCAAAAGAGGATCCATAAATGGAGAAATCGTCCATGAAAACGTCACATATCTTTTCACAAAAGTCAGAAAATATAGCCATCATGCATCTTTGAAAGGTAGCAGGTGCATTACATAAACCAAAAGGCATACGTCTATAAGCAAAAGTACCGAAGGGGCAAGTAAAAGTGGTCTTTGCTTGATCATCAGCTGACACGGGTATTTGAGAAAATCCAGAGTAACCATCTAGAAAGCAAAAATGTGTATGTTTGGATAATCTTTCTAGCATTTTATCAATAAAAGGCAAAGGGGTAATGATCTTTTTTAGTAGCCTTATTTAATTTGCGGAAATCAATTACCATCCTATAACCTGTAATAATTCTTTGAGGAATCAATTCATCTTTATCATTAGGAACAACAGTAATACCTCCCTTCTTAGGGACACAACGGACAGGGCTTACCCACTGACTATCAGCAACGGGATAAATTATACCTTCCTCAAGGAGCTTTAGTATATCCTTTCTTACCATTTCTTTCATTTTAGGATTCAGCCGGCGTTGATGATCACAAACTGGTTTAGCATCTTCTTCCAAATTAATTTTATGTTGACATGGAGTGGGACTAATGCCCTTAAGATCATCAAGAGTATACCCAATAGCAGCATGGTGCTTCTTCAGAGTTTTCAATAATCTCTCTTCTTCATGCTTTGAAAGGTTAGCACTAATAATAATAGGATATATCATTTTCTCATCAAGATAAGCATATTTAAGAGTATCAGGTAACGGTTTAAGCTCAAACACGGGATCACCCTTGGGTGGAGGAGGATCCCTTAAGATTTCAATAGGTAAATTATTTTTCAGAATAGCTTACTGTTTAAAGAATACTTCATCTAATTCCCTTCTTTCATTCATAAACATATCGTTTTCATGGTCTAGCAAATATTGTTCTAAAGGATCACTAGGAGGTACGGCAATAGAAGCAAGACCAATAATTTCATCCTTACTAGGTAATTCTTCTTCACGGTGTTGTCTACTAAATTTAGAAAAATTAAATTCATGAGTCATATCATCTAAACCGACAGTAACAACATCTCTTTTGCAATCTATGGTGGCGTTAACAGTATTTAAGAAGGGTCTACCAAATATAATGGGACAAAAGCTATCTTGTGAGGAACCAAGAACAAGAAAAACAGCAGGATATTTAGTTTTCCCGCACAAGACTTCAACATATCTAACAATTCCCATTGGTGAAATAGTATCTCTATTGGCAAGTTTAATTGTGACATCAATATCATCCATCTCAGCAGGTGCAATGTCATGCATAACTTCTTTGTATAAGGAATAAGGTATTGCACTAGCACTAGCACCCATATCACATAAGCCATAATAACAATGATCTCCTATTTTAACAAAAATAACATGCATGCCTACTACAGGTCTAGGTTTATCCTTATCACGGGGTTTAGCAATTCTAGCAGTTTCATTAAAGAAATAAATAACATGCCCATCAATATTATCAGACAAGAGATCTTTAACAATAGCAATATCAGGTTCAACTTTAACTTGCTCAGGAGGTGTATATGTTTTAATATTGCTTTTACGAACCACAGTTGAAGCTTTAGCATGATCCTTTATCCTAACAGGGAAATGTGGTTTCTCAACATAAGAAGTAGGAACAATAGGATCATTATAAGTAATAATCTTTTCTTCAACTTTAATAGGTGCAGATACTTTTACTTCTATGGGAGGATGATATTTAAACCACTTCTCCTTGGGGAGATCAACATAAGTAGCAAAAGATTCACAGAAAGAAGCTACTATCTCAGGGTCAAGTCCATATTTAGTGCTAAATTTACGAAAAATATCGGTATCCATAAAAGATTTGACACAATCAAAACTAGGTGTCATACCTGACTCCTTACCATTGTCGAGGTCCCAATCTTCAGAGTTGCATTTAATTCTTTCCAATAAATCCCATTTTAATTCAATAGTCTTCATCATAAAAGAGCCAGCACAAGAAGTATCAAGCATGGTGCGATTGTTACCAGAAAGCCAAGCATAAAATTTTTGAATAATCATTTCCCTTGAGAGCTCATAATTGGGGTATGAATATAACATTGATTTAAGCCTCCCCCAAGATTGAGCGATGCTTTCTCCTTCGCGAGGCCAAAAATTATATATATAATTGCGATCATGATGAACAAGATGCATAGGATAAAACTTCTGATGAAATTCCAATTTCAATCATTTGTAATTCCAAGACCTCATATCATCACATAGCCTATACCATGTCGATGCATCTGCCCTCAAAGATAAGGGGAAGACTTTCTTCTTAACAACATCTCCAGGTACACCTGCAAGCTTAAATAATCCACAAAATTGATCCACATATATCAAATGTTCATCAGGATGTTTTGTTCCATCTCCTAGAAAAGGATTAGCTAGCAATTTTTCTATCATACCCGAAGGAACTTCAAACCAAGCATTTTCATTTTCATATTCATTTTCAGTAGGTTCAGTAGGTTGAGGAGCAACTCTTTGCTCTACTGGTCGGGGTGAAGATACCCCGAACAAGCCCCTCAGAGGATTACTTTCCATGGTAACAAGTGACAGTAAATTTCAGCACACTATATAAATTTTTCCTTACCAAATTCCACCTACCAAAGGCGCTTCACTCCCCGGCAACGGCGCCAGAAAAGAGTCTTGATGACCCACAAGTATAGGGGATCTATCATAGTCCTTTCGGTAAGTAAGAGTGTCGAACCCAACGAGGAGCAGAAGGAAATGATAAGCGGTTTCCAGCAAGGTATTCTCTGCAAGTACTGAAATAAGTGGTAACAGATAATTTTGTGATAGAATAATTTGTAACGAGCAACAAGTAACAAAACTAAATAAAGTGCAGCAAGGTGGCCCAATCCTTTTGTAGCAAAGGACAAGCCTGGACAAACTCTTATAAGATGTAAATCGCTCCCGAGGACACATGGGAATATCGTCAAGCTAGTTTTCATCACGTTCATATGATTCGCGTTCGGCACTTTGATAATTTGGTATGTGGGTGGACCGGTGCTTGGGTGCTGCCCTTACTTGGACAAGCATCCCACTTATGATTAACCTCTATTGCAAGCATCCGCAAATACAACAAAAGTATTAAGGTAAACCTAACCATAGCATGAAACATATGGATCCAAATCAGCCCCTTAAGAAGCAACGCATAAACTAGGGTTTAAGCTTCTGTCACTCTAGCAACCCATCATCTACTTATTACTTCCCAATGCCTTCCTCTAGGCCCAAATAATGGTGAAATGTCATGTAGTCGACGTTCACATAACACCACTAGAGGAGAGACAACATACATATCATCAAAATATCGAACGAATACCAAATTCACATGACTACTAATAGCAAGACTTCTCCCATGTCCTCAGGAACAAAAGTAACTACTCACAAAGCATAAACATGTTCATAATCAGAGGAGTATTAATATGCATATAGGATCTGAACATATGATCTTCCACCAATTAAACCAACTAGCATCAACTACAAGGAGTAATTAACACTACTAGCAACCTACTAGCACCAATCCCGGACTTGGAGACAAGAATTGGATACAAGAGATGAACTAGGGTTTTGAGATGACATGGTGCTGATGAAGATGTTGATGGAGATTGCCCTCTCCAGGTGAGAGGAGCGTTGGTGATGATGATGGCGATGAGTTCCCCCTCCAGGAGGGAAGTTTCCCCGGCAGAACAGCTCCGCCAGAGCCCCAGATTGATTCCGCCAAGGTTCCGCCTCGTGGCGGCGGAGTTTCGTCCGAGAAGATGGCTTATGAATTTTTTCCCATCGAAAGACTCTATATAGTAGAAGATGGTCACCGGAGTGCCACCATGGGCCCCACGAGGTAGGGGGCGCGCCCTGGGGGGTAGGGCGCGCCCCCACCCTCATGGGAAGGGCGTGGCCCCCCTGGTGAGGTTCTTGCGCTTAGTATTTTTTATATATTTGGAAAACATCATCCATGAAGTTTCAGGACTTTTGGAGCTGTGCGGAATAGGTCTATAATATTTGCTCCTTTTCCAGCCCAGAATCCCAGCTGCCGGCATTCTCCCTCTTTATGTAAACCTTGTAAAATAAGAGAGAATAGGCATAAGTATTGTGACATAATGTGTAATAACAGCCCATAATGCAATAAATATTGATATAAAAGCATGATGCAAAATGGACGTATCATGGAGGACTTCCCTTCGCGTCACTACCAGCTGTCAGGCTACACCTACCTCCACAGTTCCTCCCGGGACTGATGTTGGCTTGCTTGTTAGTGTTAGATGCATTCACCGCGAGCCTGCGTGTCGCCTATGATGTTTTTAGTCTATGTACTGAACTCTGTGTATCGAACTCTATGCATGATCACTTCTGTAAGATATGCCAACTACTCTGTTGTATCTATCATGTCATTTCATTATACATGTTTCATCATGGATGATTCTTGTCCTTGCAATTTCTCAATGCTGAACTACCCCTATTATATATTAGCAGGATGGTTAGACTAGGTGGTCGTGGTCGTGGTGGCCATCCCCCACCACCGCCTGAGTACATGGCTGGGATGATGCAATAGTTTGAGCTGAATCGCCAGTTCATGGAGAATATTATGGCTCAGTTTCCTCGCTCCAATATGAACCAGCAGCCAACCCAAGTGACTCTGCAGGATTTCATGCGTCTCAACCCAACTGTGTACCGTAGCTCAACTCAGCCTCTGGATGCTGATGACTGGCTCCATGACATCACCTATGAGATGGAGTCTGTTGAGGTAGCCCCTGCTAGCTATGTCACCTTTGCTTCATTCTTCCTGAAAGGACCCGCTGCTCAATGGTGGGACAGCCACCGGCGTACTCTGCCAGTTGGAACAATCATCACCTGGCCAGACTTTCAAGCTGCTTTCCATGCCTGCTTCATTCCTCAGGGAGTCATGGACCGGAAGAAGCGCGAGTTCCGCAGCCACACCCAAGGCAACAAAACCGTGGAAGCTTATCAGCGGGAGTTTCTGGACTTGTCCCGCTATGCTGAAGAAGACATTGCAACTGATGCACGCATGCAGGAGAAGTTTTGTGATGGCCTTCAAGCTGATATCAAGCTCGCACTTCTAGTGCATGACTTTGCTGATTTCGCCACCTTGGTGAACAAGGCCATCAATGTCAAAACTGGTCTGCAGGAACACCAGAGCTCTCACAGGCGCAACCGTGACACGGGCTCATCTTCGGGCCCGTCCTCGCAGAAGCGTAGGATATGGATTCCCAACAGCATGTACCAGCCAACTGCACCTGCTCCAAGGCAATCCTATGCTGCACCACGTCTGCCTCCCCTACCAACTAGGCAGCCAAGACTTCCAGCTCCACCACCCCGAGCTCTTGTTTCCACTCCCAGTAATGGTCTGTGCTTTAGGTGTGGTCAGCTAGGACACCGTGCTAGAGAATGCAACCAGAACCAGAATCAACTAGCCCTCCCTGCAGCTGGCCGTGGAAGCAACCAGCCTCGCAACAATAATACTAAGTCTTATGGTCGTGTTCATGCCAACCACGTTGATCTGACTAAAGTTCTAGACCAGCCTGCTACCGTGATGGGTACACTCCTCGTAAATTCTGTACCAGCATCCGTTTTATTTGATACAGGAGCATCACATTCATTCATAATCAGAGGGGTATTAATATGCATAATGGATCTGAACATATGATCTTCCACCAAGTATACCAACTAGCATTAACTACAAGGAATAATCAACACTACTAGCAACCACATGTACCAATCTGAGGTTTGGATACAAAGATTGGATACAAGAGATGAACTAGGGTTTTGAGATGAGATGGTGCTAGTGAAGATGTTGATGGAGATTGACCCCCTCCCGTTGAGAGGATCATTGGTGATGATGATGGTGATGATTTCCCCCTCCCGGAGGGAAGTTTCCCCAGCAGAACAGCTCTGCCGAAGCCCTAGATTGGTTCCGCCAAGGTTCCGCCTTGTGGCGGCGGAGTCTCGTCCCGAAAGCTTGCTTATGATTTTTTCCTCGATGAAAGACTCCATATAGCAGAAGATGGGCATCGGAGGGCCACCAGGGGGCCCACGAGGAAGGGGGCGCGCCCAGGGGGGTAGGTGAAAGTGCAACTATCCCTGGGTGGTTTTGGTAATTCCTAACAACATATAGCTCATTGAGCTAACATTATTCCAAGATTAATATTTCAGGAAAAGCTCAATGAATGGCATGGCATGGATGAGGAGAGTGGATCCCTCAAAATTCTAAGGACAAAAAGTTTCGCTCAAGCTTGAAGCTCAAGACTCTACATTTTATATTTTAGTGATCCAAGATCACATTGAGTCTATAGGAAAAGCTAATACTATCAAGGAGGGATGAGGTGTTGCTTAATGGCTTGCTTGCTCAAAATGCTTAGTGATATGCTCCAAAATCCTCAACTACCTTCCCACATCCACATATGACCTAAACCAAAAGTCAAACTCGGCCCCACCGATTCTTTCTATCCGGCGCCACCGAGTTTCAAATGTCATAGCCACTGCCACAAACCCTAGGCAAATCGGTCTCACCGAGATGGGATTGTAATCTCTCTGTTTCCCTTCGTAACGTTTCGGTCTTACCGAGATGAGCGATCGGTCCCACTGAGATTGCAATGTAAACTCTTTGTTTCCCTTTTGTAACATTTCGGTCTCACCAAGATGAGCGAATTGGTCCCACCGATTTTACCTGACCAACTCTCTGGTTAGCTTATTACCAAAATCGGTCCCACCGAGTTTGTGTAATCGGTCACACCGAGATTACGTTATGCCCTAACCCTAACCATATCGGTCCTACCGAGTTGCATCTCAGTCCCACCGAAAATCCTAATGGTCACTAGGTTTGTTGAATCGGTCCGACCGAGTTTAACCATTCGGTCCCACCAAGTTTGGCAAATTGTGTGTAACGGTTAGATTTTGTGTGGAGGCTATATATACCCCTCCACCCACTCTTCATTCGTGGAGAGAGCCATCAGAACATACCTACACTTCCAATACACATTTTCTGAGAGAGAACCACCTACACTTGTGTTGAGGTCAAGATATTCCATTCCAACCATATGAATCTTGATCTCTAGCCTTCCCCAAGTTGCTTTCCACTCAAATCTTCTTTCCACCAAATCCAAATCCTGTGAGAGAGAGTTGAGTGTTGGGGAGACTATCATTTGAAGCACAAGAGCAAGGAGTTCATCATCAACACACCATTTGTTAATTCTTGGAGAGTGGTGTCTCCTAGATTGGCTAGGTGTCACTTGGGAGCCTCCGACAAGATTGTGGAGTTGAACCAAGGAGTTTTTGTAAGGGCAAGGAGATCACCTACTTCGTGCAGATCTACCGCTAGTGAGGCAAGTCCTTCGTGGGCGACGGGCGTGATGGAATAGACAAGGTTGCTTCTTCGTGGACCCTTCGTGGGTGGAGCCCTCTGTGGACTCGCGCAACCGTTACCCTCCGTGGGTTGAAGTCTCCATCAACGTGGATGTACGATAGCACCACCTATTGGAACCACGACAAAAACATCTGTGTCTCCAATTGCGTTTGAATCCTCCAAACCCTTCCCTTTACATTCTTGCAAGTTGCATGCTTTACTTTCCGCTGCTCATATACTCTTTTGCATGCTTGCTTGAATTGTGTGGAGATTGCTTGACTTGTGCTAAGATAGCTAAAATCTGCCAAGAACTAAAATTGGGAAAAGGCTAGATTTTTATTTGGTCAAGTAGTCTAATCACCCCCCCTCTAGACATACTTTCGATCCTACAAGTGGTATCAGAGCTTTGGTCTCCATTTGCTTTGTTTTCCATAGCTTTTGGTGATCATAGCCTTGGTTTCACAACCTAGGAGAGTATGGAGTCTAGCGAGGGAAATTATCACCGTAGAGGTCCTTACTTTGATGGCACTAATTTTGCTAGTTGGAAGCATAAGATGAAAATGCATATTCTTGGACATAACCCCGCCGTTTGGGCTATTGTGTGTATTGGCTTGCAAGGTGAATTCTTTGATGGGAAAGAACCAAACCGTGAAGCTACCGCGAAAGAGTTGAAGATGCTGCAATACAACGCTCAAGCTTGTGATATCCTCTTCACGGATTGTGCCCCGAAGAATTCAACAAAATCAGCCGTCTTGAGAATGCAAAGGAAATTTGGGATACTTTGATTGATATGCACGAAGGTACTGACTCCGTCAAGGAATCCAAATTGGATGTGCTTCAAAGTCAACTTGACAAGTTCAAAATGAAGGATGGTGAAGGTGTCGCTGAAATGTACTCTAGGCTTGCTCTTATCACAAATGAGATTGCCGGCTTAGGGAGTGAAGAGATGACCGATAGATTCATCATCAAGAAGATCCTAAGAGCCTTGGATGGAAATATGATACCATGTGCACATTGATCCAAATGATGCCCAATTACAAAGATCTCAAGCCAACGGAAGTCATCGGAAGAATTGTTGCTCATGAGATGTCACTCAAGGATAAAGAGGAACTTCACAACAAATCAAGTGGTGCTTACAAAGCCTCATGTGAAGCCCCCACATCATCGAGTGAGAAACAAACCTTCAATGAAGAATTGAGATTAATGGTGAAGAACTTCAACAAGTTCTACAAGAGTAGAAGCAAAGAGAGAAGCTCCAAGTCAAGGTCCTACAATGACAAAAGATCTTCTAGTCGAGAGCGAAATTGCTACAATTGTGGAAGGCCCAGACACTATTCCAATGAGTGTACGGCGCCCTACAAGAGAAGAGAAGATTCTCCCAAGAGAAGAAGTAGAAGAGAAGAATCACCATCTAGAGAAAGAAGGAGTAGAGATGATCGTTATGAACGAAGACCCTCACGGAGAAGCAAGGATTCGGAAAGAAAGGACAAGTCATCAAGGAGCTACACAAAACGAAGACATCAAGCTCATGTTGGTGAATGGGTATCCGGCTCCGACTCCGACAACCACTCCGAGAGAAGCTATCACTCCGACTCCGAATATAATCAAGATGAAGGTGTTGCCAGTCTAGCACTTGTGACAACCAACTCCTACGACATATTTGACTCACCAAATGAAGGAGTTGGAACATGCTTCATGGCTAAAGGCCCAAAGGTATCACACCCCGAGTATGTTGATTTCAATAGTGATGAAGATGACTTGTTAGGTGATGATGATTTACTTGTTGACAACTCTAGTGATGAATACTATGATGAAACGTCAATTAATCATGCTAATCAAGATAAAACGAATGACAATGATAAGGAGAAGATTGAGTCTCTAACTAAAAAACTAAACACTCTTAAGTTAGCTCATGAAACTATCTTAGGAGATCATCGAGAACTTTTAAGGACTCATGAGAAATTGGGCTTTGAAAAGCTCAACCTTGAGCAAGAGCATGAGTTCGTAAAAGCAATCAATGATGATCTTCGTAAGAAAAGTTCTTCTTACATTGCTAAGCATTTACTCTTATCCACTTACATGCCTCAAGTCAAGTCTAGTAACAAGAACAAGAAAGATTCTTCCTCTAGTAGTAACAACAATCATGCTAAATCCAATATTGTTGCTTCTAGTAGTTCTCTTGATTCCACTAATGATTCTCTTAGCCAAGTTACACTTGATCAAGAAAATAGCTTATTGAAGGGAATTATAGAGAAAGGTGTTTACAAGAGACTTGCCGGAAGTAAGCAATTCGAGGAAATTGTACGCAAGCAAGGAAGGCACCGGAAGAATCAAGGTGTTGGTTTTGAACGAAAGTTCAATGCCAATGGAGTTGAGTGGGAAGAAGATCAATACCCCAAGATGAAGTTTGTTCCTCAACAAGAGAAGTATGATCCTACTTCTCTCAAAGGGACACAAGCTCAAGATGATCTTCCACCACAAGACCACAAGCAAAAAGGCAAGGACAAGCTTCAAGAGGAAATTGATGCATTTGAAGAAGCTCCTAAGGCCTTGGTCAATGAGTTCCCAAGACTACTTCAAGTTCCACTTCATCAAGTACAACTACAACACCGAGGATTCCCATCAAGATGGTGTGGATCCCGAAGAAGAAGAACTAGAGAGTTCTTGAGGGTGACTCCGCCAACATACTTCACTCTTATCATCTTGGCAAGAACAAGTGCAATCAACTTCCACATCTTGCACTAGTTCAAGGAGTCACAAACCCTCTTGTTGGTAAGACAAGGGACAAGGTAACCTAAAAGCTTTCATAGACATCATATTGTGTGTGCATCACTTTATGTCTATGGATATCCTTGTTTGTTCCTTGTGGGACTAACCCGTGTAGGTATTGAAAGTGCAACTCACTCCAATGGATAGCTCCAAATGATCTACATCAACATTGAGCATCCACATCTTCAACATCTACATGAAGTCATCATCGACAAAACCCAAGGTTAGTTCATCCCTCTTAGGGGGGATCTCACATCTAGGGGGAGCTTTACTCTAAGAATTGAGCTAAATCAACTCTAATGGTGTGAACACAACAAATGCTTTATGTAAAAGTGGTAACCCCACTTGTGCTTAAACGATGAGTATGACCTATGATAAAATGTTCTCATTTGACTCCTAAGTCAATATACTCATATATAGATGACCTAGTCATCGCCAATTGTTTGATAGATGCTAGAATTGGTTGTGCATGCTTTGCCACATATTTCAATTTCCATTTTATTGTGTGAGCATGTTGATTGCATATTTTACTCATTCGAGGACATCCACTTGTTGTTTTGATTGATTGGTTTTCTTTTCTTTTGCCAAGTGGATGGACAAGAATGCCTAAGAACCCTCTCTAGCTATCTATGCTTTTCTCATCTCAAACTCTATTCATGCTACATCACAAAATTTGATCAAGTCAGATTCGAACCACTCTGTGTGAGGAGCACTCGGAGTCCCCGATTCGTCATAGACTTAAACTTCCAAAACTTCTTTGTGATTCTCGGTCTGACCGATTCCTCCATTTCGGTCATACTGAGATCACTAAGTCGATCTAGGTTTTCAATCTCGGTGCAACCGATTTGAACCTTTCGGTCACACCGAGTTTCAGTAACTACTTGCAGTATGAATCTCGGTGCCACCGAGTTGTTCCACTCGGTCACACCGACAGGGTCGGGCTACATATACTCACGGGCAAAATTTTGGAAATTTCTCTGAAACCCCTTCGCCCACGCATAGCTCGCTCTGCCTCCTGGTCTCCGGATTGTCCTCCTCGTCGCTAGCTGCCTCCTGTCGCTGGTCTCCACCGCCATCAACGTAATTCTTCCCCGCCGTTGCCACCATAGTGAGTTCATCGCCGAACTAGGGTATGGACTCGATCACAGTGCTATCCCCGTCTGATTCCTAGCACATTGTGTTCATTATGATTCTTACCACGATTGAAACGATCTTATCCAGTCAAAACACTCCATAGATTAGAGTTGAATTGAAAATTTAGGGTTAGGTTTCCGCCGAAACCATCTCGGACCCACCGAGTTGTGGAACTCGGTACCACCGATTCGGCTCAGGCCATTGCACATGTAATTTTCGGTCTGACCGAGAATTGCAAATCGGTGTGACCAAGTTCAGGACTTTGTGAAACCCTAGCAGTCTCGGTGCCACCGAACTGTGACTCGGTCTGACTGAGTTCACTAGTTTAGGTTCCAACAGCTGCTTCGGTATCACCGAGTTTACAAATTGGTTGATCCGAAATGCTTTCTGTGGAAGACTAAAACTAAGTTTTTGACTCATTCTTTTGCAAAAAAAACTCTGCATTTTGTGATGCTCATCCACTCTATCTCATCTATATCTATTCACAGGGTCTGCTATCAGTGTTTGCAATATGTCTGATCAGAGTGACAGCCAGAACAGGTCAGAGGAGCAGGTTCACCTGAGTGAGGGCACTAGTCCCTCTAGCAGTTCAGATGATGGTAGCAGGAGCACTCCCAGCAACTTGCCCAAAGCTGCCACCAGAACAAGGAAGAAGAAAACTTTAGAGTCTGAGGATGAAGACTATGTGGCAGTTGAGGATGAGGCCACTTCCAAAAAGAAAGTGGTTAAGAAGGAATATAGCACTGCTGCTGCCACCATGCCAGGCATGAAGCAAAAGGTTCCTGCAAAGAGAATTCCAATGTCTAAGGCCAGAGCATCTACTCAAGTCCCTTTGGGATCTGAACCCAAAGAGGCTGCTGCAGAAGGGAAGAAGAGGAAGGAGAGGATCAAAAAGACCACTGCTAGAGTGCTTGGGAGATCCTCAATCATGAGAGATTCTGAAGAGGAAGAGGAAGAAGAGGTTGCTGCACCAGCACCCAAGACACAGAAGCTTATGAGTGATGCTATCAGGACAGGGGCTGCTTCATCAAAGCCCAAAGAAGCACCCAAAGAAGCCTCCAAGCCCAAGAGTGCACCTAAGAGGAATAGCAGGAGTATACCAGCTGCTGAGAAGAACAAGGCCCCAGTGCCTGAAGTTGCTGTTGTTGAAGATGATGAAGGACAAGTCCTGAGAAAGCTCAAACCCAAGATTCCAGACCACAATGATGCTCATCATGTGGCTGAGAACATGAAGATCAGGAGAGACTCGGGACTGAGGAAATGGAGAGAGACAGATCCATATGCTACCAGGAGAAGGACTACTGTTGATTACAGGTTCCACACAAAGGAACAGCAGGACTTCTATGAGACAGTGTTGTTGGACAAGAAGCCTATAGTGTGTGAAATGAGGTGGGTCGACTGGAAGTATATCAAGGAAAATGAGGAACACTATCCTGGTGTGTTTGATAGCTCCAGTGCTTGTGGAGTTGCAGACTTTGTTGGGCAGAAGCTCACAAAGTGGAATGAGGAGCTCATAATGCAATTCTACTCCACAGCACACTTCTATCCAGATGACAGGATAGTATGGATGTCTGAAGGTACAAGGTACCACTCAACTATTGAGGAATGGGAAAATCTGATCAATGCTCCTAAGGAAGAAGAAGATGACTTGGATGTCTATGCCAAGAAGAAGATGGATCACAACTCTATGGCAAACATCTACAAGGATATTCCTGAAGATGATCTTGAGACTCACCAGTTTGGGTCAGTAAAACATTTGCTGTCAGGGCTGCCTACAATCAATTGGATCCTTAGGCACACTCTCTTGCCCAAGTCTGGTGATCACAGAATGATCAGAGGCCATGCAATTAACTTGCTACATATATTTGATGTGCCACAGAAGTTCAAGGTCATGAGCCTTATAGTTGAGACTATCAAGAGGACTGCAGCTGACCAGAAAAGAAGTTGTGGATATGCCCCACAAATCCAGGAGTTGATAAACTCAAAGATGGGCACAGGCACATACTTGTTGGATAAGGAACACTTGCCTATCTATCCTGACTTTGAGGACAATCAAGTTGTGATGAATGAGAATGAACCATCATCAGTACAAGCTCAAGAGAAGAAGGAGAAAGCAAAGAAAGAGAAGGCTGCCAAGATGCCAACTCAAGAGGAGGCATCTGAGTACTTTTTGAAAACCAAGCAAGATCAGCTTGGCTACCTGATTGCATCCACTTTGAGGATTGAGAAGGGACTGGCCACCCTGACTCAAAACCAGGAGAGCTTGGAAAGAATCATGGAGCAAAAATTCTATGACTTGGATGTGAAGGTAACTGAGATTCAGTCTGTTGTGGAGCAGCTTCAAGATGATATGCAGGAGAGGAAGGGAAAGACAACCACTGATGCATTTGCCAGAGTGCCTAGAGCTCAGAGGTCTGCTGCAGTGCCTGTTCCAGACACTAGAGCCACTTCATCTGCACCAGCTACAGCTTCAGCGCAACCAGCTCCAGCACCAACTCCATCAGCTCCATCCACATCAACTGAAGCCTTCGTCCTTGGCGTTCTCCGGACACCACCACCTGAAGACCAAGCTTGAGAGACGTTCTAGTGCTATGCATTTTCTATGAACTTTTTGGTAACTTGTTGCCAAAGGGGGAGAAAAATGTATAGATCATAGGCTTCGAGAGGGAGCGTTGCTTTTTGTTCTCTCTTGTCTTCTTGGTTGAACTTTGTTTGTCTTTTGATTGCTTGAGATACTATGCTATTATCTGTGAGACATTGATGATCATGTGGTTGATCATAAGCTACACTTATGCTTGTTAGATGATATTATCTTACTTATCCTTATATGATCATTCACTTTGCTTGGTGATGAGTGCATGTATTTAATTCTTATCATTTTGAGCGCTCCACCAAGATGTATGTGACATGGAAGAGTAACCCATAATCCTAGCTCATTGTGCATTTGCAGTCCAAAGCAAATATTAAGATATGCACAACTTTAGGGGGAGCTCTTGCTTTTCACATACTTCTCAAAGCGGCAATATCTTTCACTCTTATTATCATTTGTCGAAGCTTTGATCTATATGTTGTCATCAATTACCAAAAAGGGGGAGATTGAAAGTGCAACTATCCCTGGGTGGTTTTGGTAATTCCTAACAACATATAGCTCATTGAGCTAACATTATTCCAAGATTAATATTTCAGGAAAAGCTCAATGAATGGCATGGCATGGATGAGGAAAGTGGATCCCTCAAAATTCTAAGGACAAAAAGTTTTGCTCAAGATTGAAGCTCAAGACTCTACATTTTATATTTTAGTGATCCAAGATCACATTGAGTCTATAGGAAAAGCCAATACTATCAAGGAGGGATGAGGTGTTGCTTAATGGCTTGCTTGCTCAAAATGCTTAGTGATATGCTCCAAAATCCTCAACTACCTTCCCACATCCACATATGACCTAAACCAAAAGTCAAACTCGGCCCCACCGATTCTTTCTATCCGGCGCCACCGAGTTTCAAATGTCATAGCCACTGCCACAAACCCTAGGCAAATCGGTCTCATCGATAGGGATCTCGGTCTCACCGAGATGGAATTGTAATCTCTTTGTTTCCTTTGTAATGTTTCGGTCTTACCGAGATGAGCGATCGGTCCCACCGAGATTGCAATGTAAACTCTCTGTTTCCCTTTTGTAACATTTCGATCTCACCGAGATGAGCGAATCGGTCCCACCGAGTTTACCTGACCAACTCTCTGGTTAGCTTATTACCAAAATCGGTCCCACCAAGTTTGTGTAATCGGTCACACCAAGATTACGTTATGCCCTAACCCTAGCCATATCGGTCCTACCGAGTTGCATCTCAGTCCCACGAAAATCCTAACGGTCAATAGGTTTGCTGAATCGGTCCGACCGAGTTTAACCATTCGGTCCCACCGAGTTTGGCAAATTGTGTGTAACGGTTAGATTTTGTGTGGAGGCTATATATACCCCTCCACCCACTCTTCATTCGTGGAGAGAGCCATCAGAACATACCTACACTTCCAATACACATTTTCTGAGAGAGAACCACCTACACTTGTGTTGAGGTCAAGATATTCCATTCCAACCATATGAATCTTGATCTCTAGCCTTCCCCAAGTTGCTTTCCACTCAAATCTTCTTTCCACGAAATCCAAATCCTGTGAGAGAGAGTTGAGTGCTGGGGAGACTATCATTTGAAGCACAAGAGCAAGGAGTTCATCATCAACACACCATTTGTTACTTCTTGGAGAGTGGTGTCTCCTAGATTGGCTAGGTGTCACTTGGGAGCCTCCGACAAGATTGTGGAGTTGAACCAAGGAGTTTGTAAGGGCAAGGAGATCGCCTACTTCATGAAGATCTACCGCTAGTGAGGCAAGTCCTTCGTGGGCGACGGCCGTGATGGAATAGACAAGGTTGCTTCTTCGTGGACCCTTCGTGGGTGGAGCCCTCCGTGGACTCGCGCAACCGTTACCCTCCGTGGGTTGAAGTCTCCATCAATGTGGATGTACGATAGCACCACCCATCGGAACCACGACAAAAACATCTGTGTCTCCAATTGCGTTTGAATCCTCCAAACCCTTCCCTTTACATTCTTGCAAGTTGCATGCTTTACTTTCCACTGCTCATATGCTCTTTTGCATGCTTGCTTGAATTGTGTGGAGATTGCTTGACTTGTGCTAAGATAGCTAAAATCTGCCAAGAACTAAAATTGAGAAAAGGCTAGATTTTTATTTGGTCAAGTAGTCTAATCACCCCCCTCTAGACATACTTTCGATCCTACAGTAGGGCGTGCCCCCACCCTCGTGGCTGGTGGGTGGCCCCCCTCTGGTACTTCTTGCGCTCAGTATTTTTTATATATTCTGGAAATAACTTCCATGGAGTTTTAGGACTTTTGGATCTGTGCAGAATAGGTCTCTAATATTTGCTGCTTTTCAAGCCTAGAATTCCAGCTGCCGGCATTCTCCCTCTTTATGTGAACCTTGTAAAATAAGAGAGAATAGGCATAAGTATTGTGACATAATGTGTAATAACAGCCCATAATGCAATAAATATTGATATAAAAGCATGATGCAAAATGGACATATCGACTCCCCCCAAGCTTAGACCTCGCTTGTCCGCAAGCGAAAGCCGAAATCGAAAAATATGTCCACATGTTTAGAGATAGAGGTGTCAATAAAAATAAAATACGGATATGAAGGCATCATGATCATTCTTAGAACAGCAACATATATATATATATATATTGTCATATGATCTCTAATGCTAAAGTAACAATTCAATCACAATTTCAAGTGTGAATCATAAACTTCACTGAGAACCAACAAAATCTAATCTCAGTCGTTGAGGCAATTGCAATTTATCATAACATAGGAAAGAGTCAATATAAGAGCTTTTCAGCAAGTCCATATACTCGACCATCTTTTAGTCTTTCACAATTGCTGACACTCACATAATATTTATGGGTATGAAGTTTTAATCGGACACAGAGAAAGATAGGGGCTTATAGTTTTGCCTCCCAATGTTTTACCTCAAGGGTAATGTCAACAATAATAGTTCATGAAGACTCACATCCAATTAGCTATATATATCAGGATCTTTCCAACACATTGCGCTTACCAAAGGATAAAATGTAAAAAAGGAAAGGTGAAGATCACCATGACTCTTATGTAAGGTAGAAGATAAAAGTAAAAGATGGGCCCTGTGCAGAGGGAAGCAGTGGTTGTCATGCGCTTTTATAGTTGGATGCACAAAATCTTAATGCGAAAGAACGTCACTTTGTATTGCCACTTGTGATACGGACCTTTATTATGCAGTTCGTCACTTTTATTTCTTCCATATCACAAGATCGTATAAAGCTTATTTTCTCCCACACTAATAAGTCATACATATTTAGAGAGCAATTTTTTATTGCTTGCGCCGATGACAACTTACTTGAAGGATCTTACTCAATCCATAAGTAGATATGGTGGACTCTCATGGCAAAACTGGGTTTAGGGATATTTGAAAGCACAAGTAGTATCTCTACTTGGTGCAAAGAAATTGGCTAGCATGAGAGGGAAAGGCAAGCTCAACATGTTGGACAATCCATGACAATAATTTATCTCAGATGTAAGAAAACATAACCCATTACGTTGTCTTTCTTGTCCAATGTCAACTCTTAGCATGTCATACTTTAATGAGTGCTCACAATCATAAAAGATGTCCAAGATATTACATTTATATGTGAACCTCTCTTTCTTTATTACTTCCTATTCATTGCAACGATGACCAAAACTATGTTTGTTAACTCTCAACAACTTTTATTCATCATACTCTTTATATGTGAGCTCATTACTCTCCATAACATCCATATGATCTCTTTATTTCTTTTTATTTCTTCTCTTTTATTTTATTCCCTCAAGATCATAGCAAAATAATAAAGCCCTTGACTCAACACTAATATTTATTATATATAGCTCATGGACTCGATTACATAGAAGAATCATAAAGCAAAACTCACCACTAGATCATACTAAAACTTTATTCTACTAGATCAAGATATTATCAAAAGGATCGAACTAAGAAAAACGGTAAAGATAAAAGTGATGGTGATATGATACCGGGGCACTCCCCCAAGCTTGGCAGTTGCCAAGGGGAGTGCCCATACCCGATGCTCAGTTCTTCTTTGTCGATGAAGAGGGTGTTGGTTTTGTTGATGGCGTGGGATTCTTCCTTAATTTGCGCTTGAGGATAGAATTTTGATCCCTTAGATCATCGATCTCCTGCTCAAGGCTTAATATCTTCTTGCATAATTCCTGTTTGTTTTCCTGCAAGAGGCGAAAAGGGATAAACTCGATCTTAGGTTTCTTTGCTCTATCAAGGAGGCTTGACTTTTTGAACTCCACATCCATGTCCCCAGGTTGAGGTAGTGGGACTTCATCTTCATCTAAGCTCGTCTCCTCCTTTCCCTTAGGTTCATAGTCCTCTTCTTCTTCCTTAGTCCAACCACAATGCTCCACATCCCCATAGACCTTAGGATCTGCAAGGTAATCAGCCACATAGCTCTCTCCTTCCGAATCCTGGGATGACATGTTGCTCAAATCTGCAGCAGGACAACTCGAAACAAAGACAAGAGATTTTGCGTGATACGGTGGTCAAAACCTTCGGGAGATTATATAATGAATTTTTACCGACTAGAAGAAGTATCGTGCAAGAAAACGGAGTCCGGAGAGCACACGAGGTGCCCACGAGGCAGGGGGCGCGCCCAGGGAGTAGGGCGCGCCTCCCACCCTCGTGGATGCCTCGTGTCCTTCCCGGACTGCTTCTTATTTTCCTATTTTCTTAAATATTCCAAAATGAAGAAATATTGCCATTAGAACTGTTTTGGAGTCGGTTTACTTACCGTACCACGTACCTATTCCTTTTCAGAGTCTGAAACGTTCCGGAAACTGTCCCTTATGTATTCCTCCGGGGTTACTGTCGTGGAACTGTCATGGCAGATGTCCTTAGTGTCAGGACTTAGTCGCGAGGCCAACGCATCTATGTGGTAGCTTGAGAGGGGTTGAGCGGGACGAGAGACGCGATGTTTTACCCAGGTTCGGCCCCTCACGGTGGAGGTAAAAGCCTACATCCTGCTTCATTGATATTGATGATCATGATCACGGTTACAAGAGTGCTCTATCTCGAGAGCTATTGTCTAAACCTAATTTGTCTAACCTGTGGAACTTGTCAATCTTGTCCCCCTTTGGGGAGCCCTGCCCCTCCTTATATATGTTGGAGGGGCGGGTTATATGTAGAGTCCTATTAGGATTAGGACTAGTCTATCTCCAATACAAACCGGATACAAGTCCAGGTCTTAAATTCTTGTAAGATAATATTCCTCCTGCCTTCCTCTTAAACCGGCCCACCATTAGACGTGAACCGGCCTTCTGGGTCTTGGGCCTTGTCATCTATCTGTCTCGCACGCCGGATTACCAGTGAGTCATAATGACCAGGTGGGTTGCTTGTAAACTGCCAGGTTAGGGCGGGTCGCCGGTGACTCGCCAAGTGTCAGCGGGGTCTTCAGATAAACCGCCAAGTCCTGGACGGGTTAACTTCCGGCCGGTTTACACCACGGGGTATATCCCCGACATTAGCCCCCAAGTTTAGCTTGGATTTATTCATGGTAAACTTATACTGCAAAATAAACACAAGAACAAATTTGACAGGTTATGCTCCGGGTTAAGAATTTTTATAAACCGGTACCTGATCATCCTTAAGTCCTTGTTATTTCCTCCTTCTGGGAAATCCGGGTCAACAAACCAGCTTCATAATCAATTTGCCGACATTGGCTTGTCACCGAGAAATATTGTGAAGAATAACTCCTTTGATTCAGCTCCGCCGGTTTAAGAAATATGGGTCTGAAAATACTTATCTGATATTCAGCCGGTTTGAAGATGTAAAACTTGCTGGTTTAATATTACCAAAATGGCCGGTTTATAAATATTGATGGCACCGGGTCATAATTGTTGTCAACACCGGGTTATGTAATTATCTTCCTGATTTGCTCAAAACTGATAAAATGAAGATATTCCTCCTTTATATGCATAATACCTGTAGCCCAAGTCTTAAGAGGAGAACATAGTGATAACTTAAGACTTGCTCCAATAAGTGTTTTAACCTTGAAGAAATCCGGTTTGTTCATCTCAAAACTGAATACTCCATTTATGTAGCCCCCAAGTGCCGGGTTGTCATGCTTGCAGCAACCTGGGACTTGTAATTACTTGATGCTCATAAAAACTTCAACCAGTGTAGCCCCCAAAGGCCGGGTCATTATGCAATAATGAGCAGGGACTTTGTAAGCATAATCTTGTAAACTTTGAATAGCAATGTGTGGCCCCCAAGGGTCGGCTTAGTAAGATAATACTGAACCGGGACTTGATATATATACTTTAATGAAAATAACATATTATAATATAGCTTCCATCGTAGGGCTTGAAACCACGTCCACAAGGTTAAGGGCTTTGTGCTTTACCAACTGAGCAATGGATTCTTCAATATTATGGACGAAAACTTGTGTACCTTGAATTGTTGACAGGAGCAATTGGTAGCCCCCAAGGGCCGGCTCATTATAATATGATGAGTCGGTCTTCAATAAGACTAGTAAAAATGACTTTGCATTAGCCCCCAAGTGTCATGGTGCATGCTTGCAGCAACGTGAGACTTGCATGTAATCTCAATTTGAATAATGTAGCCCCCAAGTGTCGGGTTGTAAGCCTGCAGCGACTCAGGACTATTCCTTCCATTGTAGAATAAATCATATCCTTTGATAAAAGAGTAGACATTGCGCTATAGCGACTTTTGAAAACCTTAATAATAAAAATCCAGCCATGTTGGCTATTCAAGATAATATAATCCGGTATGAAAACCTTATTCATTCAACATCATAATGAAATTTCAGCCAAGTTTGGCTATTTGAATAATATAACCCAATGATTTATAAGCGCATGATTCCAATGGCGCAATCCAAATATATACTGGCGACTTGTTGTCCAAAGCCAGGCCGGTTTAACAAACCTGTTTCTGCATACAACAAGTTTAAAGTGTCCTGGCGGTTTACCACCGGACGGGTCATAATACCCAACATATAACCCGGGTTTATAACCAAGGCTGTACTTAAGAATAATCAAATATGAAATATATCATACCTGTGACATTGAATCACATCGTTGGTTTTACCAACTTTTTGTAGTAAGGGTGATAACCCAAATCTTGAGTACTGATAACTCCTTCCATATTGTGCCGGTTTATAATAAAACCGTGCCGGGTTGTGATAAACACCATGTTACTCCATAAGAGGATGTTAACAACAAGGATCAAACCGGGCAAATAGTCTCCGGGTTGACGTGAACTGTGTTCCGTCAATTGATTGGTTAAAAAACTTTGTCGGTTTAAAAAACACAATAAAAAGCAAAAAAAACTTCAAAGAAAAGTGTAAATCAAGTGCAATGAAAAAACGTTGCAAAAAAAGGTTTATTTGAGCTGATCAGATGGTGTTACCATGGCCGAACGCGACCAAGCTCCCGTTAGGTGTAACTATGGTTCTAGTCAGCCAGGTCCCCAAATGAAACCGTGGCATTTATGCCGATCAAGTGGCATGGTCATGGTTCGGGTTCGACCAAGCCCCCAAGTGATTCTGTGGCCTTAGGCCGATCAAAAGGCATGAGTGGTTCAGACGTGACCAAGTCCCCAAGTGATCTGGTGGCTCTCGCCTATCAAGAGGTATGGTATTGGTTCGGACACGACCAATCCTCCAAGTGATATAACACAATGCTTTTAAAAAGCAAACTCAAGGGGTAAACCGGAGGCCGCTTTAGAACAACTCCGTGTAACCACACATGATGTAAAAGAACAGAGACCCCGCTTTATGAAGCAGAAGCCCCCAAGTGATCTATAATATGTCAGGCCAGTAAGGTGGGATACCCATGTTTGAACCGCGCATCATGGCAGCAGGTCCTCTTTGGCACTTTTTAGCTTTTTTGCAAGAGATAAATTCTTCTTGAACCGGGATCTTGAACCGGATATTGAGAGCTTCAAAGCTTTGTGGGAGACATCTTTCCCTTGAACCGGATTTTAAACCGGAATCTTCATTTTTAGCCGGAAATTTTCTGACGGCCTTTAAACTTGAACTTGCGAGAAGTTAATTCCTTTTTGAACCAGAAATTCTTAAACCGTATTTGAGAGCTTCAGAGCTTTGTAGGAGAACAAATTTCCCTTGTACTGGATTGTAAACCGGAATCCTTTTCTGATGACCTGAAACTTCTTTATTGAGTCGGGATTTTGTAACTGTCATATACTTTCTAATCCGGAAATCTTCTGACAGCACGATGTGAATCCGGGAGTGGGTTATCTTTCCCTCCAACGTATTGGGGTTCTTGACTTCACTGAAAACCAGCAACGTTTGCTAAGTCATATCATTGTATCCCCCAAGTCTCAAGGTGACTCGAGGAGTTGGCTTGAGATTCTCCATATTTGACCGTGATATAAACCGGCATAATTTGTATATCATTGATGTTGATAGCGCGATGTGACCCGGCGCGATGTGAATCCACAGAAGGTTGAGGTGACTGCGGGTTGTAAATGATCCCATATGAGCTGTGTCAGCAACTCGGCCAATGGTTCCTTCCAACTGGTGATTTGAAGTTAATCAAAACTGTAGTGGCGGCGACTTGTGCGCCCAATAAACAGCTCATGCAGACAGGTGCGGCCCGGTATGTTGATGTAGACCAGGCCGCGAGAGACGGACGACAAAGATGGCCGCAGCTTCAAAGACGACACAGCCAGATGAGTCGGCCGCGGCGTAGTAAATCGGCGCGGATGGGAGAGTCGGCCGCGGGAGTTGTAAACCGGCGCGGACGGAGAGTCGCCTGCGGGTATTGTGAACCGGCGGGGACGGGGAGTCGCCTGCGGGCATTGTAAGCCGGCGTAGATGGAGAACCGACCGCGTGTTGACGTAAACCGGACCACAGGCGGTTTGCGCGCCTCCGTTGAGCAGTGCGGAATGGTCAAAAGCCAGTATATAATGACGCCAACGCGCGCTCCATATGCATGGTGTAACACCAATGTTGTGGCGAATAATTGTCCTGCGTATAAAAATATGCAAAACCAACGTAATTGTTCTTTTTACGAAAACAATATATGTCAAAAATAGACTTAGATAGATGTCACCTGATTTGTTCGGACGACGGATGATCCGTTTATCGCGACCGAGGCGGCTGAACATGCCCCCGGCGGCTCAAGACCGCAGGGGCGGCTCTGATTTGTTGATATACATATCAGAGTCAACCGTGATATTTAAATGACAAAGAGGACGCATGAGTCGGCCGTGGCATTGTAAGCCGCGCGGACAGACGGGTCGGCCGTGGGCGCGGACGGTTGAACCGGCGCGGGTATGGTCGAATGAACCGGCTACAGGCGCGGCCCGGTGAGTTGATGTAGACCGGACCGTTGAGGCGGCGATTTGCGCACATCTGATAAGCCATTTGATATAGTGTGGATATAGCCGCGACCTCCAATGACAGCACGCGGGGACCGGATCATACTTTAATCATGAGGTAATTGACCTGTGTATACAATAGCATACCTCGAGAAAATCTTTTGACATTATGTAATTACATCAAAAAAGAGTTTTAGAAAAATAGCACCTGGTTGTTACGGCCGCGGCGGCTCTTGTTGGAAGAAGTAAGGCCGGCGACTCAGAGACGGGACGGTGCGCTGAGCCGGTGAGACAAAACCGAGTCCATGTCTATTGTCCTCCCCCGGTCGTGGCTTCCCTTTTCTATATTTTTTTCTTTAATCTGGACTCCACGCTTGTTTCAACAAGTAGTAGTAAACCGGATATTTTCCTTGTCCGGTAGCCGGTCCAGTTAGTTAATGTTTTTTCCTTCCACACAGCCATGCATGTAGCCTGTCTTTTCATGTGGTGATTTCCTTTGGGACTTGAGCTGCTTAGGAGAAGTGGTATTCCTTGGATACGTATTATTCTAGCATCCGTTGGTTCCGATAGCAATGGCGCTCTGGGTGCTGTTGCTTGTACGCGAGCCCGCTGCGCGTGCGGTTCCTTGTTAGATCCGACCCGATTTGGGTGTCCGGCTCGGGTGTCCTTCCTTCGAAAAAATCCGCCAAACTTTATTGCTAGTTACCAGATCGGATTCGAAGGATCACTTTTCGTCGGCGGCGCACAGCAAAACTTTGAACCCTGACTTGTCTTCAGACCAAAAACTCATATTGCCAGCTCTAACGTTAGTAACAATTCTGATCACAAATGTGGGATTTGCCGGCTCTGCCAAAGACTATTTCCTGTCGAACTTTCTTCATCCGGCCAATTGCGAACTTCTCGAGACTCTGAAAAAGATCCCTCCAAGAACTCAACACCACTGTGCGCGAGCCCCACGGTGGGCGCCAACTGTCGTGGAACTGTCACGGCAGATGTCCTTAGTGTCAGGACTTAGTCGCGAGGCCAACGCATCTATGTGGTAGCTTGAGAGGGGTTGAGCAGGACGAGAGACGCGATGTTTTACCCAGGTTCGGCCCCTCACGGTGGAGGTAAAATCCTACATCCTGCTTCATTGATATTGATGATCATGATCACGGTTACAAGAGTGCTCTATCTCGAGAGCTATTGTCTAAACCTAATTTGTCCAACCTGTGGAACTTGTCAATCTTGTCCCCCTTTGGGGAGCCCTGCCCCTCCTTATATATGTTGGAGGGGCGGGTTATATGTAGAGTCCTATTAGGATTAGGACTAGTCTATCTCCAATACAAACCGGATACAAGTCCAGGTCTTAAATTCTTGTAAGATAATATTCCTCCTGCCTTCCTCTTAAACCGGCCCACCATTAGACGTGAACCGGCCTTCTGGGTCTTGGGCCTTGTCATCTGTCTGTCCCGCACGCCGGATTACCAGTGAGTCATAATGACCAGGTGGGTTGCTTGTAAACCGCTAGGTCAGGGCGGGTCACCGGTGACTCGCCAAGTGTCAGCGGGGTCTTCAGATAAGCCGCCAAGTCCTGGCCGGGTTAACTTCCGGCCGGTTTACACCGCGGGGTATATCCCCGACAGTTACGGTTTCAATAATATTAGTTTCAACATTTATAGGATTACCTGAGATATAATGTTTAGGCTTTGACCGTTCACCACCTTTGGATTTGTGCCTTCGAAGTTGTTGATTTTTATGGCGCCGGAACGATAGACCTCCTCGATAACGTAAGGACCTTCCCATTTAGAGAGAAGTTTGCCTGCAAAAAATCTTAAACGAGAGTTGTATAGCAATACATAATCACCTAAATTAAACTCACGCTTTTGTATCCTTTTTTCATGCCATCTTTTAACTTTTTCTTTAAAAAAATTGGCATTTTCATAGGCTTGGGTTCTCCATTCATCAAGTGAGCTAATGTCAAATAACCTCTTCTCACCGGAAAGTTTGAAGTCATAGTTGAGCTCTTTAATAGCCCAATATGCCTTATGTTCTAATTCCAGAGGTAAGTGACATGCTTTACCATAAACCATTTTATACGGAGACATACCATAGGATTTTTGTATGCAGTTCTATAGGCCCATAATGCATCATCAAGTTTCTTGGACCAATTCTTTCTAGATCTGTTAATAGTCTTTTGCAAAATTAATTTGAGCTCTCTGTTACTCAATTCTACTTGGCCACTAGACTGTGGGTGATAAGGAGATGCAATTCTATGATTAACGTCATACTTAGCAAGCATTTTACGAAAGGCACCATGAATAAAATGTGAACCACCATCAGTCATTAAATATCTAGGGACTCCAAACCTCGGGAAAATAACTTCTTTAAGCATCTTAATAGAGGTGTTATGATCAGCACTACTAGTTGGAATAGCTTCTACCCACTTAGTAATGTAATCAACAGCAACTAAAATATGTGTATACCCGTTAGAGGAAGGAAAAGGTCCCATATAATCAAAGCCCCAAACATCAAATGGTTCAATAACAAGTGAATAATTCATATGCATTTCTTGACGTCTACTAATATTACCAATTCTTTGACATTCATCACAAGACAAGACAAACTTACGGGCATCCTTGAAGAGAGTAGGCCAATAAAAACCGGATTGCAATACCTTATGTGCAGTTCTATCTCCAGCATGGTGTCCTCCATAAGCCTCGGAGTGACACTTGCGTAGGATCTGTTCCTGTTCATGATCAGGTAAACAACGTCTAATAATACCATCTACTCCTTCTTTACAAAGATGTGGGTCATCCCAAAAGTAATGTCTCAAATCATAGAAGAACTTTTTCTTTTGCTGGTATGTCAAACTAGGTGGTATAAATTTAGCAACAATATAATTAGCATAATCAGCATACCATGGAGCAGTACGAGAAGCATTTATGACATTTAATTGTTCATCAGGAAAGCTATCATCAATAGGTAGTGGGTCATCAAGAACATTCTCTAACCTAGACAAGTTGTCTGCAACGGGGTTCTCAGCTCCCTTTCTATCAATGATATGCAAATCAAATTCTTGTAGCAGGAGAACCCATCTAATAAGTCTAGGTTTAGCATCTTTATTTTCCATAAGGTATTTAATAGCAGCATGATCAGTGTGAACAGTTACTATAGAATCAACAATATAAGGTCTGAACTTATCACAAGCAAAAACGACTGCTAAAAATTCTTTTTCAGTAGTAGCATAATTTCTTTGGGCACCGTCTAGGCTTTTACTAGCATATTGGATAACATTTAATTTCTTATCAACTCTTTGTCCTAGAACAACCCCTACAGCATAATCACTAGCATCACACATAATTTCAAAGGGTAAATTCCAATCAGGTGGCTGAACAATAGGTGCAGAAATTAGTGCTTTCTTAAGTATTTCAAATGCTTCTAAACAATCATCATCAAAGACAAAAGGAATATCTTTTTGTAATAGATTAGTCAGAGGCCGAGAAATTTTTGAGAATTCCTTAATGAACCTCCTATAAAAACCGACATGACCAAGGAAATTTCTTATACCTTTGATGTCCTTGGGACATGGCATCTTTTCAATAGCATCAACTTTAGCTTTATCGACTTCAATGCCTCTTTCAGAAATTTTATGCCCCAAGACAATACCTTCATTAACCATAAAGTGGAATTTCTCCCAATTCAGAACAAGATTAGTTTCTTCACATCTCTGCAAAACTCGATCAAGGTTGCTCAAGCAATCATCAAAAGAGGATCCATAAACGGAGAAATCGACCATTTAAACATCACATATCTTTTCACAAAAGTCAGAAAATATAGCCATCATGCATCTTTGAAAGGTAGCAGGTGCATTACATAAACCAAAAGGCATACGTCTATAAGCAAAAGTACCAAAAGGGCAAGTAAAAGTGGTCTTTGCTTGATCATCAGCTGACACGGGTATTTGAGAGAAGCCAGAGTAACCATCTAGAAAGCAAAAATGTGTATGTTTGGATAATCTTTCTAGCATTTGATCAATAAAAGGCAAAGGGGTAATGATCCTTTTTAGTGGCCTTATTTAATTTGCGGAAATCAATTACCATCCTATAACCTATAATAATTCTTTGCGGAATCAATTCATCTTTATCATTAGGAACAACAGTAATACCTCCCTTCTTAGGGACACAATGGACAAGACTTACCCACTGACCAGCAGCAACGGGATAAATTATACCTGCCTCTAGGAGTTTTAATATTTCCTTTCTTACCACTTCTTTCATCTTAGGATTCAGCCACCGTTGATGATCAATAACTGGTTTGGTGTCTTTCTCCAAATTTATTTTGTGTTGACATAGAGTGGGACTAATGCCCTTAAGATCATCAAGAGTATATACAATAGCAGCATGGTGCTTCTTCAGAGTTTTCAATATTTTTTCTTCTTCATGCTCTGAAAGGTTAGCACTAATAATAACAGGATATATCTTCTTTTCATCAAGATAAGCATATTTAAGAGTATCAGGTAATGGTTTAAGCTCAAACACGGGATCACCCTTGGGTGGAGGAGGATCCCCTAGGATTTCAACAGGCAAATTGTGTTTCAGAATGGGTCCTTGTTTAAAGAATACTTCATCTATTTCCATTCTTTCATTCATAAACACATCATTCTCATGGTCTAACAAATATTGTTCTAAAGGATCATTAGGAGGCACATCAATAGAAGCAAGACCAATAATTTCATATTTACTAGGCAATTCTTCATCACGGGGTTGTCTACGGAATTTAAAAAATTAAACTCCTGAGACATATCATCCAAACCAATAGTAACAACATCCTTCTTGCAATCTATCTTAGTATTAACAGTATTCAAGAAGGGTCTACCAAATATAATGGGACAAAAGCTATCTTGAGGGGAACCAAGTACAAGAAAATCAGCAGGATATTTAGCTTTCCCACACAAGACTTCAACACCTCTAACAATCCCAACTGGTGAAATAGTGTCTCTATTGGCAAGCTTAATTGTGACATCAATCTCTTCTATCTCAGCAGGTGCAATAGCATGCATAATTTCTTTATATAAGGAATGAGGTATTGCACTTGCACTAGCACCCATATCACATAAGCCATGATAGCAATGATCTCCTATTTTAACAGAAATAACAGGCTTGCCTACAACAGGTCTATGTTTATTTTTAGTATCAGGCCTAGCAATTCTAGCAGCTTCATCACAGAAGTAAATACATGCCCATCAATATTATCGGCCAAGAGATCTTTAACCATAGCAATATTAGGTTCAACTTTAACTTGATTAGGGGGTTTGTGTGTCCTAATATTACTTTTGTTGACTACAGTTGAAACTTTAGCATGATCCTTTATTCTAACAGGGAAAGGTGGTTCCTCAACATAAGCAGTAGGAACAATAGGATCATTATAAGTGATAATCTTTTCTTCAACGTTAATAGGTGCAACTACTTTTACTTCAATGGGAGGATTATATTTAAATCACTTATCCTTAGGGAGATCAACATGAGTAGCAAAGGATTCACAGAAAGAAGCTACTATCTCAGAGTCAAGTCCATATTTAGTGCTAAATTTACAGAAAGCATCGATATCCATAAAAGATTTAACACAATCAAACTTAGGTTTTATACCTGACTCCTTACCTTCGTCGAGATCCCAATCTTCAGAGTTCTGTTTAATTCTCTCCAATAAATTCCATTTGAATTCAATAGTCTTCATCATAAAGGAACCAGTACAAGAAGTATCGAGCATGGAGCGATTGTTGTCAGAAAGCCGAGCATAAATTTTTTGAATAATCATTTCTCTTGAGAGCTCATGATTGGGGCATGAATATAACATTGACTTAAGCCTCCCCCAAGCTTGAGCGATGCTTTCTCCTTCGTGAGGCCAAAAATTATATATATAATTACGATCACGACGAACAAGATGCATAGTATAAAACTTCTGGTGAAATTCCAATTTCAATCGCTTATAGTCCCATGATCCCATATCATCACATAGCCTATACCATGTCAATGCATCTCCCTACAAAGATAAAGGGAAGAACTTCTTCTTGATAACATCATCGGGCATACCTGCAAGCTTAAATAATCCAAAAACTTCATCCACATAGATTAATTGTAAGTCGGGATGCAATGTTCCATCTCCTGCAAAAGGATTAACTAGCAGTTTCTCTATCATACCCGAAGGAATTTCAAAGTAAACATTTTCATTTTTAGTAGGTCCAGTAGGTTGAGGAGCAACTATTTGCTCTACCGGTCGGGGTGAAGATACCCCGAACAAGCCCCTCAAAGGATTACTTTCCATAGTAACAAGTGACAGTAAATTTCAGCACACTATATAAATTTTTCCTTACCAAATTCCACCTACAAAAGGCGCTTCACTCCACGGCAACGGCACCAGAAAAGAGTCTTGATGACCCACAAGTATAGGGGATATATCGTAGTCCTTTCGATAAGTAAGAGTGTCGAACCCAACGAGGAGCAGAAGGAAATGATAAGCGGTTTTTAGCAAGGTATTCTCAGCAAGCACTGAAATTATCGGTAACAGATAGTTTTGTGATAAGGTAATTGGTAACGAGTAACAAGTAACAAGTGTAAATAAAGTGCAGCAAGATGGCCCAATCCTTTTTAGAGCAAAGGACAAGCCTGGACAAACTCTTATATGAAGGAAAGCGCTCCCAAGGACACATGGGAATTATCGTCAAGCTAGTTTTCATCACGTTCATATGATTCGCATTCGGTACTTTGACAATTTGATATGTGGGTGGACCGGTGCTTGGGTGCTGTCCTTACTTGGACAAGCATCCCACTTATGATTAACCCTCATTGCAAGCATCCGCAACTACAACAGAAGTATTAAGGTAATCCTAACCATAGCATGAAACATATGGATCCAAATCAGCCCCTTACGAAGCAACGCATAAACTAGGGTTTAAGCTTCTATCACTCTAGCAACCCATCATCTACTTATTACTTCCCAATGCCTCCCTCTAGGCCCAAACAATGGTAAAGTGTCATGTAGTCGACGTTCACATGACACCACTAGAGGGATGACAACATACATCTCATCAAAAAATCGAACGAATACCAAATTCACACGACTACTAATAGCGAGACTTCTCCCATGTCCTCGGGAACAAACGTAACTACTCACAAAGCATATTCACGTTCATAATCAGAGGGGTATTAATATGCATAATGGATCTGAACATATGGTCTTCCACCAAGTAAACCAACTAGCATTAACTACATGGAGTAATTAACACTACTAGCAACCCACAGGTACCAATCTGAGGTTTGGATACAAAGATTGGATAAAAGAGATGAACTAGGGTTTGAGATGAGATGATGCAGGTGAAGATGTTGATGGAGATTGACCCCCTCCCGATGAGAGGATCGTTGGTGATGACGATGGTGATGATTTACCCCTCCCAGAGGGAAGTTCCCCGGCAGAACAGCTCTATGATGTCTACTAGACAACCTTCTTCTTGTAGACGTTGTTGGGCCTCCAAGTGCAGAGGTTTGTAGGACAGTAGAAAATTTCCCTCAAGTGGATGACCTAAGGTTTATCAATCCGTGGGAGGCGTAGGATGAAGATGGTCTCTCTCAAGCAACCCTGCAACCAAATAACAAAGAGTCTCTTGTGTCCCCAACACACCCAATACAATGGTAAATTGTATAGGTGCACTAGTTCGGCGAAGAGATGGTGATACAAGTGGTATATGGATAGTAGATAATAGTATTTGTAATCTCAAAATTATAAAAACAGCAAGGTAACTAATGATAAAAGTGAGCGTAAACGGTATTGCAATGTGTTGAGACAAGTCCTAGGGTTCATACTTTCACTAGTGTAAGTTCCCTCAACAATGATAACATAATTGGATCACATAACTATCCCTCAACATGCAACAAAGAGTCACTCCGAAGTCACTAATAGCGGAGAACGAATGAAGAGATTATGGTAGGGTACGAAACCACCTCAAAGTTATTCTTTCCAATCAATCCGTTGGGCTATTCCTATAAGTGTCACAAACTGCCCTAGAGTTCGTACTAGAATAACACCTTAAGACACAAATCAACCAAAACCCTAATGTCACCTAGATACTCCAATGTCACGTCAAGTATCCGTGGGTATGATTATACGATATGCGTCACACAATCTCAGATTCATCTATTCAACCAACACAAAGGACCTCAAAGAGTGCCCCAAAGTTCTACCAGAGAATCACGACGAAAACGTGTGCCAACCCCTATGCATAGGTTCCCAATGTCACGAAACCCGCAAGTTGATCACCAAGAAACACATCAAGTGAATCACGTGATATCCCATTGTCACCACAGATATCCACGGCAAGACATACATCAAGTGTTCTCAAATCTTTAAAGACTCAGTCCGTTAAGATAACTTCAAAGGGGAAACTCAATCCATTACAAGAGAGAAGAGGGGGAGGAGAAACATAAGATCCAACTATAATAGCAAAGCTCGCGATACATCAAGATCGTGCCAAATCAAGAACACGAGAGAGAGAGAGATCAAACACATAGCTACTGGTACATACCCTCAGCCCCGAGGGAGAACTACTCCCTCCTCGTCATGGAGAGCGCCGGGATGATGAAGGTGGCCACCAGTGAGGGTTCCCCCCTCCGACAGGGTGCCGGAACAGGGTCCTGATTGACTTTTGGTGGCTACGGAGGCTTCTGGCAGCGGAACTCCCGATCTAATCTTGCGTTCTGGAAGTTTTAGGGTATATGGAGTTATATAGGCAGAAGAAGCACGTCAGGGGAGCCACGGGGGCCCCACGAGGCAGGGGCGCGCCCTAGGGGGCGCCCCCACCCTCGTGGGCAGCTCCCATATCTTCTGACGTGGGGTCCAAGTCCATTAGGTGTGTTTCCTTCCAAAAATAACTTCTCCAGTTGATTTCGTTCCGTTTCGACTCCGTCTGATATTCTTTTTCTTCAAAACACTGAAATAGGCATAAAACAGCAAATCTGGGCTGGGTCTCCGGTTAATAGGTTAGTCCCAAAAGTAATATAAAAGTGGATAATAAAGCCCAATATTGCCCAAAACAGTAGATAATATAGCATGGAGCAATAAAAAATTATAGATACGTTGGAGACGTATCAAGCATCCCCAAGCTTAATTCCTGCTCGTCCTCGAGTAGGTAAATGATAAAAAAGATAATTTTTGATGTGGAATGCTAGTTGGCATAATTTCAATGTAATTCTTCTTAATTGTGGCATGAATATTCAGATCCATAAGATTCAAGACAAAAGTTTAATATTGACATAGAAACAATAATACTTCAAGCATACTAACTAAGCAATTATGTCTTCTCAAAATAACATGGCCAAAGAGAGCTATCCCTACAAAATCATATAGTCTGGCTATGCTCCATCTTCACCACACAACATATTTAAATCATGCACAACCCTGATGACAAGCCAAGCAATTGTTTCATACTTTTGATTTTCTCAAACTTTTTCAATCTTCACGCAATACATGAGCGTGAGCCATGGACATAGCACTATAGGTGGAATAGAATGGTGGTTGTGGAGAAGACAAAAAGGGAGAAGATAGTCTCACATCAACTAGGCGTATCAACGGGCTATGGAGATGCCCATTAATAGATATCAATGTGAGTGAGTAGGGATTGCCATGCAACGGATGCACTAGAGCTATAAATGTATGAAAGCTCAACAAAAGAAACTAAGTGGGTGTGCATCCAACTTGCTTGCTCACGAAGACCTATGGCACTTGAGGAGGCCCATTATTGGAATATACAAGCCAAGTTCTATAATGAAAGATTCCCACTAGTATATGAAAATGACAAAACAAGAGACTCTCTATATGAAGAACATGGTGCTACTTTGAAGCACAATATATGAGACTCGCTATATGAAGAACATGGTGCTACTTTGAAGCACAAGTGTGGAAAAAGGATAGTAGCATTGTCCCTTCTCCCCCTTTTTTTATTTGTCCTTTCCTTTTTTTATTTGGCCTTTCTTTTTTTATTTGGTACAATGCTCTATTAATGATGATCATCACACTTTTATTTTCTTACAACTCAATAATTACAACTCGATACTTAGGACAAGATATGACTCTATATGAATGCTTCCGGCGGGGTACCGGGATGTGCAGTAATGCATGAGTGACATGTATGAAAGAATTATGAACGGTGACACAAATACAATGTCAACTACATGATCATGCAAAGCAATATTACAATGATGAATGTGTCATGATGAACTAGATGGTGGAAAGTTGCATGGCAATATATCTTGGAATGGCTATGGAGATGCCATAATAGGTAGGTATGGTGGCTGTTTTGAGGAAGGTATATGGTGGGTTTATGGTATCGGCGAAAGTTGCGCGGTACTAGAGAGGCTAGCAATGGTGGAAGGGTGAGAGTGCGTATAATCCATGGACTCAACATTAGTCATAAAGAACTCACATACTTATTGCAAAAATCTATTAGTTATCGAAACAAAGTACTGCGCGCATGCTCCTAGGGGGATAGATTGGTAGGAAAAGACCATCGCTCGTCCCCGACCGCCACTCATAAGGAAGACAATCAATAAATAAATCATGCTCCGACTTCGTCACATAACGGTTCACCATACGTGCATGCTCCGGGAATCACAAACTTCAACACAAGTATCTCTCAAATTCACAACTACTCAACTAGCATGAGTCTAATATCACCATCTCCATATCTCAAAACAATTATCAAGTATCAAACTTCTCTTAGTATTCAACACACTCATAAGAGAATTTTATTATTCTTGAATACCTAGCATATTAGGATTTTTAAGCACATTACCATGCTATTTAAGACTCTCAAAATAATATAAGTGAAGCATGAGAGTTCATCTATTTCTATAAAATAAAACCTCCACCGTGCTCTAAAAGGTATAAGTGAAGCACTAGAGCAAATGACAAACTACTCCGAAAGATGTAAGTGAAGATCAATGAGTAGTTAAATAATTATTTAGCTATGTGAAGACTCTCTAACATTTAATAATTTCAGATCTTGGTATTCTATTCAAACAGCAAGAAAAGTAAAATAAAATGACATTCTAAGAATATCAAACATCATGTGAAGAAGCAAAAACTTAGGATCAACCGATACTAACCGATAATTGTTGAAGAAGAAAGGTGGGATGCCAACCGGGGCATCCCCAAGCTTAGAAGCTTGAGACTTCTGGAAATATTATCTTGGGGTGCCTTGGGCATCCCCAAGCTTGAGCTTTTGTGTCTCCTTAATTCCTCTCATATCACGGTCTCCCTAAATCTCAAAAGCTTCATCCACACAAAACTCAACAAGGACTCGTGAGATAAGTTAGTATAAACCATTGCCAAAACCTTATCATACTATACTGTAGAAAATCCCTAAAATTATTATTCAACATTGCATACTAAATGCCTCTGCATATTTAATAGTCCTATCCTCAAATAGAATCATTAAAGAAGCAAACATATGCAAACAATGCAAACATAACAGCAATCTGCCTAAACAGGATAGTCTGTAAAGAATGCTGCAACATCCATACTTCCCTAGCTCCACCAATTATGAAAGAAAATTCCCACTGTAGTAAATTTATCAGATCTTAATATGCAAAAGGTTTCAACATTTTATCACATTCTGACTTTTCTAGGGAATTATTGCAACAGCGGTAAACTTTCTGTTTTCAAACAGCGACATGTATACTTGTAACATAGGCATAGTAAAGGCTATCAATGCCACTTTTATTGAAATAAAAGATGCAAAACATTGTTATAAATAACAGCAAGAAAATCCTAACAAAATAAATTGACGCTCCAAGCAAAACACATATCATGTGGTGAATAAAAATATAGCTCCAAGTAAAGTTACCGATTGTCGGTGTACTAGAGTAGGGGTACCCTAGTATCCCGAACTTGTGCACGGGCAGTCGCAGCATCCCGCGGCAAGGCTTGCCGGGTGACCGCCAAGGTCCTCCGTGGTTCCTTTGGAGACATTCAAGAACAAAGTATCCAAGTCAAGACCCCGGCTAGAGGAGCTTGCCGGGAAGGCCAACCAAGGCACCTCAAGACCCCGGCAAGAGGAGCTTGCCGGGAAGGCCACCCAAGGCATCTCAAGGAACTTGCCGCGGCGCGCCACACGTCCCGACAAGGCCCGGTGAGTGACAAGCTCCCGGACGCGACAAGACAACGACCGCGGCAAGGCGCTTGCCGCGGCAAGCCACCACTCTGTGCCCGCGCTCCAGCACATCCACCAACGTGTCGCTCTGGGACCCTTCCAGGCGTGTGTGGCGGGCGGCTGTGCAGCCAGCGGTGAGCGGTGGCAAGCGGCACTGACAAGATTGCCATCATGGCGAGCGGTGGCGTCCCTGACGGTCCCTTTTACACTGTCTAGGCGACGCAGACGGGCATTTAAGGCCCTTGTCCCCTGCCGTCGGGGTTAGGTATGATACACTGTAGCAGGTAGTTGTACCTACCGCATCACCTTTTTCATTTTTACCCTTTGTCTCCGTTGCCACCTGTCGGTGACCCCTTGAGCATATAAAAGGAGGCCCATGCGCAACGTAGAGGGGGGTTCGAGAAAACAGAACACTCACGCTCGGTCTCGTTAGCTACTGGTGTGTACTGTAGCACTCCGCGCTCCCGAGCAAGAACTCAATACAAACCACAAAGCAGGAGTAGGGTTTTACGCATCCGTGCGGCCCGAACCTGGGTAAACTGCTCGTGTGCTTCGCCTCGATCCGCTCTTTGCATGACCTCCGCCCCCGCCGAACCGAAAGGGACTCGGTCCGCCGGTCCCATAGGTGTTCGTGGATTACTCCCCCGACATCTTTGGCGCGCCAGGTAGGGGGCGTCGAGGTTGTGTGAACCAGATCCGGCGTTCACGCGAGCTAGATCTTCATCATCTTCATAGACATGCCGCCGAAGAAGAAGGCTTCGGAGGCGGCTGCTCCGTCCGCGCCGAACCCACCACCGCCGGAGCAAACGGCTGATGGGGCAGACGTCGGCGGAAGAACGGACGTCGACGAAGGAGCTCACGGTGCTGCCAGGTCCAAGGACAAGGCCACGCTGCACATCGGCGGCGTAGCCGGTTCCCACAATGACCGGGCGCACTCCAAGACCTCGACGTCCGTACATGCACCGCGCCCACCTCAGGAGGCGCGGGACCGGCAGCGTCATGGTACTCACGGTACCATGCGTTTGCTGGACCAAGATCGAGCTGGTGGGTCTCGGAGTGCTCCAGACCAGCATGCACACCAACATGCTGGCACGAGCGAGGCACGGTCGCCTGGACGGGATACTGCTCCTTCTAACATAGTTAGAAGTCCGAGCATATCCCAGTCCTCGCACCGTTCGCCGCCACCACCCGCCACTGCAGCAGAAGCTTTGGCGCGAGCTCAACTGCTCCTAGACTACCCTCCAACAGCAGACAAGATTGACGACTGGAGGGCCACCATCCAGAGTCTCATCGGCTTCGCCAACGGCGACACTCAACGGCAGCCGAGCACGTCGCAGCCGCGGCAAGTCAGCCAGGCACGAGTCGGTGGCGACAAGACCGGTGGGGGTGCAACCACTGTGCACTCTCCGCCCCGAAGGCCAAGATCGCCGACTCGCCGGATCCACCTCGACAGCGACTCCGCCGCGTCATCAGATCCACGAGCTCGTCGAGATCAGCGCCAAGTTCTTCACGAACGACAGCAAGAAGACGCTCGTACTCGAGCGCCGAAGAGAAGCGCGACGTCAATCAGACCAGCGCGCTGGGCCCTCTGTTGACATGCACGCGCCAGGGGAACCAGGCGACTTGCCGTACGCGGTAGGTTGCCCTGCGTTCACTCGTGAGCTGCGGCAAGTCCAGTGGCCCGGCATGAAGAATTTCAAGCCAGACGTACCAGAGAAGTACGACGGCAAGTCGCATCCGTCGGAGTTCCTCAGCATCTACACCATCGCGGTGCATGCTGCCGGGGGGCGGGACGACAAGATCCTTGCCAACTACTTCCCGCTGGTGCTCAAGCCCAACGTCAGGTCCTGGCTCATGCACTTGCCGGACAACTCCATATCCTCCTGGGCAGACCTATGCCATCAGTTTGTCGGCGCCTTTACAAGCGGCCACAAACCTCATGGCCAAGAGAGTGACCTTCATCTGCTCGCCCAGAAGGAAGGAGAGCCCCTGCGCAAGTACATTCAGAGATTCAGCCGTGTACAGCACAACATCCCAGATGTCCACCCTGCCGCGGTCATCAGCGCGTTCCATCAGAATGTGCGTAACCGCAGGATGCGGGAGGAGATGGCGATGTGCAAGATCAGAGACGTCAGTGAGCTGTATGCCCTGGCCAACAAGTGTGCACATGCTGAAGAAGGGAGGAAACTCCCCGGAGAGAATATAGGAGCAGGAGGATCTGACAGTGAGGATGCTGCCCCGGCAAAGAAAAACCGGCGGCGGAACAGGAAGAAGAAAGGCAAAGATGTGCTAGTCGTTGAGCAGTCCGGCAACGAAGGTGGCGCCAAGAAAGCCAAAGTTGGTAGCTCCGGCACGGAGATTGCCGCATGCACCAACTGCCAGGCTGTGGCGGTCGCCGACAAGCAGGATGGCACCGACAAGCAGTACTGCAAGATCCACCGCACCAAGGGCCACAACCTCCAGAGCTGCAAGAAGGTCGAGCAGCTTGTCCAGCAGCTAAAGGCTGAGTACGAGCGACGAGACAAGGAGAGGGCCCAAGGAGGCGCTGGAGAATCTGGCAAGAAGCGCGCCGGCCGGGGAGGACGCCGCGGCAAGGCCAAGCAACGGCAAGGAGACAGACCTCCCCGCGGCCGCGACAAGGATGAAGACGACGACGCCGACGAAGACATGGATGATGTTGAGACCAGTGAGCAGGAGTTCCAGAAAGCCACAGAGGTCTTGTGCGTTGACGGTGGTGCTTCTCTGCATACTTCGCACCGCCAACTCAAGCAGTGGGTGCGGGAAGTCAATGCAGCGGAACCACCTGTCGACTCACGCAAGCTTCTGAAATGGTCCAGCACGCCTATCATCTTTGATATTGAGGACCACCCTGATCGCACAACTGCGGTCGGGTGCTTGCTGATGTTGGTTTCACCAACTATCCGCAACCTCAAGGTCACTAAGATGCTAGTTGACGGCGGGGCCGGCTTGAACCTGATCTCCTCCGCTGTACTCCAGAAACTCCAGATCCCTGACAGCGAGCTCGAAGAGACCGGCACATTCCAAGGAATCAACCCGGGAAGGAGTAAGCCGAAGGGGAAGGCCACGTTGCCAGTAACATTTGGCAGCGAGCTGAACTTCAGGACTGAGAGGGTCACTTTTGACGTTGCCGATATTCCATTGCCTTACAATGGGATACTTGGCCGTCCAGCACTTGCCAAGTTCATGGCAGCCTCTCGCTACGCATACAATATGCTGAAGATGCCAGGCCCGATAAGCATCATCTCTGTCCCCGGCGACAAGAAGGATGCTCTTATCTGCGCCGACAAGATCTACCGGGAAGCGGCAGCCGCAACAGACCGCAAGTCACTTGCCGTTGAAGCTCCCGGGGGGAAGAAGAAGACCAAGTCCGGCAAGAGTTCTGATGCCCACTCCGGCAAGCGCACCTCTTCGGAGTGCTGCGCTGCCGTCGAGGACGCACCATCGAGCTCCACCGGCAAGTGTAAGAAGACAATGGCAGCTTCGCCAGAGACCAAGAAGGTGTCCGCCAAGGAGGACGGCACTGGTGGTACCTTCACCATCAGTGCCACTCTCGACCCTAAATAGGAAAGCGCGCTCATTGCTTTCCTGCAGGTGAATGTCGACGTGTTTGCGTGGCAACCGTCTGACATCCCCGGTGTTCCCAGGAAAGTAATTGAGCACCACCTTGCCGTTTGTCCTCATGAGCGGCCCGTCAAGCAGAAGGTCAGGAAGCAAGCAGTGGAGCGCCAAGAATTCATTGCAGAAGAAATCAAGAAGTTGGAAGCAGCAGGCCTTATCAGAGGAGTGCTCCATCCTACGTGGTTGGCCAATCCTGTAGTCGTGCGCAAGGCGAATGAGAAATGGAGACTTTGTATCGATTTTACCGATGTTAACAAAGCTTGTCCCAAAGACCCATTTCCTTTGCCGCGCATTGACCAGATTGTTGACTCCACAGCCGGATGTGATTTGCTTTCATTTCTTGACGCATACTCAGGATACCATCAGATCTTCATGGCAGAAGAGGATGAGGAGAAGACCGCATTTATTACTCCATGTGGCACGTACTGTTTCATACGGATGCCTTTCGGTTTAAAAAATGCTGGCTCAACATTTGCAAGAGTAGTCCATGTCGCTCTTGAGCCACAAATACACAGGAATGTGGAAGCCTACATGGATGATATAGTGGTCAAGAGCAAGGACAAGGCAACTCTGATCCAAGATTTAGATGAGACCTTTGCAAATCTGCGCAAGATTAGCCTCAAGCTCAACCCCGAGAAGTGTGTGTTTGGAGTCCCCTCCGGCAAGCTTCTCGGGTTCTTCGTGTCTCAGCGGGGAATTGAAGCCAATCCCGACAAGATCAAGGCCATTGAGCAGATTGAAGCACCAAAGCACGTCAAGGATGTACAAAGACTTGCCGGTTGCGTGGCTACTCTCAGCAGGTTTATCTCTAGGTCTGCTGAGCGCGCCCTGCCATTTTTCAAATTATTGAAAAAGTCAGGTCCAATGAAATGGACTCCAGAAGCGGAGGCTGCGCTGCAAGACTTGAAGAGATACCTGTCCTCCCCTCCAATACTTGTCGCACCTAAACCACAAGAGAAGTTGCTGCTGTATATAGCAGCAACCAATCAAGTGGTTAGTGCTGCGTTAATAGCAGAGAGGGAGGCAGATGATGAGCCAGCAACCACGGCAGGCACATCCAGCGACAAGTAGGGGGCTTCCACGACAAGCTCTGGTCCCGACAAGGATGGATCTGCGCAGACGCGCGAGGAGATACAGAAGAAAATGGTGCAGCGCCCAGTTTACTTTGTCAGTTCCCTTCTGCAGAGGGCTAGGTCAAGGTACTCTGGCGTGCAGAAATTCTTTTCGGCCTTCTCATGGCCTCGAGAAAGCTGCGCCATTACTTCCAAGCACATGAGGTCACAGTTGTCACTCGCTTTCCGCTGAAGAGGATACTACAGAATCCAGAAGCGACAGGCAAGATTGTTGAGTGGGCAGTGGAACTGTCAAGCTTTGGCCTCAAGTTTGAGAGTACTTCAACTATCCAAAGCAGAGCATTGGCAGAATTCATAGCAGAATGGACGCCAACACCAGATGAAGAAATTCCAGAAACGAGCATCCCCGTCAAGGAAGCAAGCAAAGAGTGGCTGATGTACTTTGATGGTGCCTTTTCGCTGCAAGGCGCCGGCGCTGGCGTGCTACTTGTCGCACCCACCGGAGAGCACCTCAAGTACGTAGTCCAGATGCACTTTCCCAAGGAGCAAGCAACTAACAATACTGCAGAGTATGAAGGCTTGCTTGCCGGCCTCAAGATCGCGGCAGACCTTGGGATCAAGAAGCTCATTGTCAGGGGTGACTCGCAGCTTGTCGTCCGCCAAGTGAACAAGAGCTATCAAAGTCCGTTGATGGAAGCCTACGTCGATGAAGTGAGAAAGCTATAAGAGCACTTTGATGGCCTACAGATGGAGCATGTTCCAAGAGCTCAGAACGCTATTGCTGATGGCCTGTCAAAGTGCGCCGCACTTAAGTTACCTGTGGAACCAGGGATCTTTGTGCTCAAGCTGACTCAACCGTCCATAACGCCATCAACTGGACAGAGCAAGAAGAGGAAGTTGATTTCTAGTGACTATTTTCCGGCAGAACTTCCCGAAGCCGCCGCCAAGAAGGTCCCTAAGATCAACGCCAAAGGCGCTGAGGAGCAATATGCTCCGGCAAGCCCTAGGGTTTGTTCCGTTGAAGCAGAAGCTCCCGACAAGTTTTGCTCCGGCAAGCTTGCCGGGGAACGTCAAGCTCCGGCAGAACCGCAGGTTCTCGCCGTAGAAGCGGATGTTCCCGCAGCAGCAGATTTGCCTTTAGTCCTTGTTGTCGAGCCACAAGCTCCAGCATGGGCGCAGCAGATTGTCCGTTTCCTTCAGATAGGAGAACTTCCCGAAGAGCAAGAAGAAGCGGAAAGAGTAGCCCGGTAGTCAAGTATGTACCAGTTTGTCGACAAGACACTGTACAGAAGAAGACTCAACGGTGTGAAATTGAAGTGTATTCACCGGGAAGACGGAGAAAAGCTGTTGGCAGAGATACATGGAGGCATATGTGGTCACCACATTGGCGCAAGAGCACTTGTCGGCAAAGTGTTCCGGCAAGGTTTCTTTTGGCCGACAGCCCTCCGGATGCAACTGCACAAGTAACCAAGTATGAAGCGTGCCAGTTCCATTCCAAGCAGATACACCAACCAGCTCAAGCTCTCCAGACGATCCCTTTATCCTGGCCATTTTCGGTCTGGGGGCTCGACATCCTCGGCCCCTTTCCCCGAGCAGTCGGGGGCTTTGAGTACTTGTACGTTGCAATCGACAAGTTCACAAAGTGGCCGGAAGTGGAACCAGTGAGGAAGGTGACAGCACAGTCAGTAGTCAAGTTCTTCAGGTCGATTGTTTGCCGCTTCGGGATCCCTAACAGGATAATCACCGACAACGGTACGCAATTCACGAGCCGCACCTTCATGCAGTACGTCCAAGATCTTGGCGCCAAGGTCTGCTTCGCTTCTGTTGCTCACCCGAGAAGCAACGGTCAAGCGGAGAGGGCAAATGCCGAAGTGCTGCGAGGGCTCAAGACCAGAACTTTCGACAGGCTGCACAAGTGCGGAAAAAACTGGATCGAGGAGCTGCCGGTGGCTCTTTGGTCGATCAGGACGACGCCAAATCGAGCCACTGGCCAGACACCTTTTGCTCTAGTATATGGAGCAGAGGCAGTTCTCCCCACAGAACTCGTATACGGGTCACCTCGAGTGCTCGCTTATGATGAGCTTGAGCAAGAGCAGCTGCGACAAGATGACGCGCTGCTCCTTGAGGAAGACCGTCTTCAGGCTGCTGTACGAGCTGCTCGCTACCAGCAAGCTTTGCGCCGCTACCATAGCCGCAAAGTTAATGCCAGAAGTTTCGAGAAAGGCGACCTTGTTCTTCCGCGTGTTCAGTCCGCCAAGAATTCCAACAAGCTGACGCCGAAGTGGGAAGGCCCTTACCGGGTGAAACGAGTCACTAGGCCTAGCGCTGTCCGCCTTGAGACCGAACATGCCATTCTGGTGAGCAACTCCTAGAACATTGAGCATCTTCGTAAGTTTTACCTGTAAGGCGCGGTTGCCGGAACCTGTTCCGGCAACCACCTTTTGTACAAGTCTTGCCATTGTTGCATGTAATCCTTTGTACAAAGCCGGGCGCAGACCCCGTGCATAAGTAAAGCTCATGTGCTTCGCACATCTTGTCAATTTCATGCTTTCTATTTTTTGCATGTGTTATCTGACCCTTTGTGCAGCACCTACTCCCCGGTAAGCAATAATGAGCCGTAAGGCTCCATATCTTTATTTTCTCTTCCTTCTTTTTTCTCAAGGAAAGGAAGGTTCCCTCGCCCACAAGTTTGCCGGGGGGGAAAGGATAAGATAATGGTATGGACCAGGCGTCATTCAAGAAAGTTTCGCCTTGCCGGGAAGCAAACAACAGAAAAGCTAAGTTGCCAAAGTTTGAGCAATCAGATTTTTTTAAAATTTTTTAGTTATCTCCCTTGAACGACCGCACTTTGTATGGAAAACCTGTGCGCAGAGGAACCAACTCATAGCTAGTTGCGCCCTTACTTTGTTTCGAGTCCGCTCAACAACTTAAGTGAGTTGCGACAAGGTTTCTTGTCGGTAACGGCACCGCCAGCAGGCTGCTGACGTTCCGCACTCAGCGCTCGCGGCTAAGGTGCCTGCACCGGCAAGTTCCCTAAAAGCGTAGGGCAAAAACATACAAAGGGAGGAATCAAGTAAAGGGAATAACATTGCAATCATTACCTAGAATAGAGCTATATTACAAGATAGCTTGTCGCGGCTCTAACGGATTGTTTTCATAACATGATAAACAGCGACAAGGAAAGAAGAAACAGGCGGCCTAGTCTACGCGATCGCCTTCGATCCTCTTGATCCCGCTCACCTTGTCCACAATGGGTGCGACAAGGGTCTTGAGCGCCTCCAGATCAGCATCCGGCGGCAGGGTCCTAAGGACGTTGGTGAGGTTGAGGCCCGGATTGCGGAAGGCCACCTTCACCAACACTTTCTGAAGAGCTCCCGCGCAGATCTTGCGCGACTCGTCGGCCAGCTGCTTTGGGATCTTCTCCCGGAGCCGCTGAAGGGCCGTCGCCACGCCTTTGAAGAACAAGACGAGCTTGGCGCTGGGTTGGAGGTTCTCGTCGGAGGGATACCCGAGATCCTCCATCCCCAGCTGCGCCAACTCCCTGTCAATGTCTGTGGCAGCATTCACAAGACTCTCCGTCCAGTGCTCCACAGTCTCCCTGAAAGCATTCTGGGTGGTGGCAACACTCTCCAGTAGCGCCTTGTCGGCCTTGATCTCTTCTTTCAAGGCCGCCTCCTGTTCCTTGGCGCCGTCCAGCGTCTTGGTCAAAGTGGACAGCTTCAACTCAAGATCCGCATTGGAGTCCTTGGCGGCGCTAAGCTCTTTGCCCTCCTCGGCGAGATCGGCCTCTAGCTGCGTCACCTTCGTCTCCAGCTCCTTCTTGGCGGCCTCGGCGGCGGCGGCAGCATCCTCTGCTTGCTTGAGGGCTCCGCCGAGTTTTTCCTCGTGCACGGCAAGCTCCTCCTCGTGGGCGTCAAGATTGACCTTCCGCTGCGCCAGCTCGCCTTCCTGCAAAGACAGCTTCTCAGCGGCAAGCCGCTGTTGCTCTCTGACTTCAGCCTTCTCGAGGAGGAAGGCCTTCTGCACTTCGGCGAGCTGCTCCCGCTCCTCCGCCAGGGACCGGAGGGCTTCCTGGTGGAAACCCCCGAGCTCCTCCACGCGCTTCTCGATGTCTGCTCCCACCTTCGCGACAAGCGCCTCGCGGGATTCCAGCTTGGCTTGCCGCGCGCGGTAGAGCGACACCAGCTTCCGTAGCAGCCGCTCCTCCTCAGACTCGTTGCTGCTGCTGCTTGGCGCGTCAACCAGCGTCAGCCCAGCGGAGGCGAGCACTTCTCCGTCGAAGCTCTCCCCTTCAACCGGTGCCCTGGAGCTTGACGCCCAGGGGAGGTTGATGAAGACGCCATCGCCGGCCTTCAAGTAGACGCCTGGCTGGGGCTCTTCAGAGCCTGGCGCTGCGGCAGTGGCGGATGGGTCGGCGGTCGACGTAGCGCCTGGCGCTCCTGCGGCCTCAGGGTCGTCAGTACGATCGCCAGACCCCTCTCCAGTTGCTGCGGCGGCAGCCTTGGCGGCCTCTGCGCCGGCGGGATCGTCAGCACCGGCTGCTTCGTCGGCGGCAACCTCGGTCTCCATCTGCTCCGCAGCAGATGGGTCTGACGGCCGGAAAAGGGAGAAGAGTCAAGCAAATATTCAACAAGAAGAAGATCAAAAGAAGAAGAACCCAAGGGAAGTTTCGAAGCAAGAGGATTACCTGTACCAGGTTTTCCAGTCGTGGTCTCTGCCGTCGGGGGGCCGCTGGTGCTGTCCCTTGCCGGAGAACTCTCCCTTGCCGGAGACTTCTCCCTTACAGGAAAGCTCTCCCTTGCCGGAGGACTCTCCCTTGGCTCCTGGTGGGGCTGCTCTGCTCCTGCACAAGCCAGCAGTCAGATATCAGCAAAGACAGAGTATCCATGCACACCTCACAGCGGAAAGCGAACCATATACTTACGCTGGGGGCTGCTCTGGAGAAAAGTTGCCGGGTCCGGCAAGGTTGTCTCGGGCGCACCCCCTGCTGTCGCGGTGGGCTTGTCCTCGATGACAATCACCGGGACCTTGGCCCTCTTCGCTGCTCTCTGGGCCAGAGTCCTGAAAAGGAACAAGTTCAGAGTAAAGCAAATGAGACACAAGACAAAACAGCAAGGATCGAAGAACTACAAGTACAACAAGAGGATCTTACCCTTCTTCTTCTTCCTCGTGGGAGCTGAACGCGGAGAAGTCGAAGTCCGGCTCACGTCCGGCGCGAGGAGGCGGAGGAGTGGCTTCCCTTGATCGCTTGGCGGGAACAGTGGCGGTGGTCTGCGACGACCCCGCTCCAGCTGTCGTCGCGGCATGAGAAGCGGCAGGAGCAGAAGCGGTGGTCCGGGAGGACCCCGCTCCAGTTGCCGCTGCAGCATGAGATGCTCCCGCGGCAACGTTGCTTGCCGCGGTGGAGCGTGTCACGCGGCGCGGCGGCTGTTGACTCGTCTGCCGCTTCGCTACCTCCCCGGCCTTGCGAAGGCACCTTCTTGGTGGAGATGGAGGCTCTGCTTGCGGCGAGCTGTCTGAAGATGAGGTGGAAGACGAGTTGATCTCCAGCGAGCCGCTCGTATCCTTGGCGGGCTCGCTCGACCCGGCGGCATGCCCGGGAAGTTCTTTCTCGCCGACGCGCTCCTCTCGCTCGGCACGGCTTCCCGCCTCTGCTGCATCTGCCTCCTCCACGGTGAATCCAAATTCGCCCACGGCTGCGGCTGCCGCCGCCTCTTCCAGCCTGGTGGCGATGCGTGTCATCTCCTCATCGGTGGTGTCGCGGGTAAGGCTGTCCTTCTCGTCGGGATGGATCGGCACTTCTACCAAGCCATCGAAGAATTGCTGCACGACGTCGTCCGCAGGCTCTTGCCAAGTTGGGACAATCCCGTGCGAGTCGCACTGCGGCATCATTGCCCGGATGCGGTCGAGCGAGGAATTGTTGCACAGCGGAACGACACCCCCCGGCAACCTGAAGACTTCGGGATGTTGGGGGTCATACTTGAACAGCTCCTGGAGCATCGCGTTGAGCTCCAGAACAGTGAAGTTGAAGTTGAGGCCCGGCCGCAGCCTCATGATATCCGCCGCATTCTTGAACTCCCAGGCGGGTCTTCCTCGTTCCTGCAGAGGGGCGATGCGGCGGCGAAGGAAATCTGCGCCAACAGCGCCTACAGTGAGCCCGGCAAGCCTGAGGCGTAGGATCCGGGTGACAGCAATCTTCAGCATGTCGTCTTCCGGGGCCACGTCACTCCAGTCGCTGCCGCATGCTACTGGGGTTTGGCGCCGGGTGGTAAACGGCTGCGGGTTCTCCTCGTCAATCCAGCACCAGTCTGCTCTCCATTCCTCCCACTTGCCGCGGAACTCTCCCTCCAGATAAGTTTCCTTCTTGCCGGCCCTTGAGATCCAGGCGATTCCGCCGGATAAAGGCTCTCCTCTCTCTACCCGGGGTATAAAGAAATGGCGAAAGAGGGCTACATTGGGATGGACTCCGACAAAGTTTTCGCAGAGATGCGCGAAAACTGCCATGGTCAGAACGGCATTGGGGGTGAAGTCAAGGAGGTGGAACCCGTAGGTGTTCATGATATCGCAGAAGAATTCAGAGAAGGGCGGGCAGAGCCCGCAGTAGAAGAACAAGTCAAACAAAGGGTATCCGTTCGGAGCCTTCCGTCGACCAGAAGAGGTAGTAGTTCTCCCTCAACTCCTTCGCGGCGAGCTTGGGGGGGAAGACTGCCCGCTCCTTCCGCGGCGCCGCAAGCCGCTGCGCCTCGGTCGACTTCACAACCTTCCCCTTGTCGGCTTTTGGAGCCAGGGCGGAAGTGGTGGAGGAGGTCGACGGCGTTGGTGGTGCTGGTGGCGATGGGGGGCGGAGCGCTGCTCTCTTTCGACTTTGGGAAGACAAGGGAGCAGCGGAGATTTCTGAGATTGAAGCAGCAACTAGCAAATGGGCGAACTACCCCTGTTTCCTCTGCTTATAAAGAGGGAGGGGGCGGACGTTCCGCATTTCCGAATAAATAAACCCCCCACGATCTCTCTCACGACGCCGCATTCAACGTGTGCCGTTCGGGGAGGGCGCGGTGGATGCGGAGAGAGATACCGCGTAACCTAGGCCGCGCGTGCCCGTGCCCTGTTTTGGGCCTGGCCCAACAGCGCTCGGCACCGTGTATGGCCCAGGCCCGGGGGCTCCTGTCGGTGTACTAGAGTAGGGGTACCCTAGTATCCCGAACTTGTGCACGGGCAGTCGCAGCATCCCGCGGCAAGGCTTGCCGGGTGACCGCCAAGGTCCTCCGTGGTTCCTTTGGAGCCATTCAAGAACAAAGTATCCAAGTCAAGACCCCGGCAAGAGGAGCTTGCCGGGAAGGCCAACCAAGGCACCTCAAGACCCCGGCAAGAGAAGCTTGCCGGGAAGGCCACCCAAGGCATCTCAAGGAACTTGCCGCGGCGCGCCACATGTCCTGACAAGGCCCGGTGAGCGACAAGCTCCCGGACGCGACAAGACAACGACCGCGGCAAGGCGCTTGCCGCGGCAAGCCACCACTCTGTGCCCGCGCTCCAGCACATCCACCAACATGTCGCTCTGGGACCCTTCCAGGCGTGCGTGGCGGGCGGCTGTGCAGCCAGCGGTGAGCGGTGGCAAGCGGCGCTGACAAGATTGCCATCATGGCGAGCGGTGGCGTCCCTGACGGTCCCTTTTACACTGTCTAGGCGACGCAGACGGGCATTTAAGGCCCTTGTCCCCTGCCGTCAGGGTTAGGTATGATACACTGTAGTAGGTAGCTGTACCTACCGCATCACCTTTTTCATTTTTACCCTTTGTCTCCGTTGCCACCTGTCGGTGACCCCTTAAGCATATAAAAGGAGGCCCATGCACAACGTAGAGGGGGGTTCGAGAAAACAGAACACTCACGCTCGGTCTCGTTAGCTGCTGGTGTGTACTGTAGCACTCCGCGCTCCCGAGCAAGAACTCAATACAAACCACAAAGCAGGAGTAGGGCTTTACACATCCGTGCGGCCCGAACCTGGGTAAACTGCTCGTGTGCTTCGCCTCGATCCGCTCTTTGCACGACCTCTGCCCCCGCCGAACCGAAAGGGACTCGGTCCACCGGTCCCATAGGTGTTCGTGGATTAGTCCCCCGACACCGATGAACGAAGACGAAAGAGGGGATGCCTTCCGGGGCATCCCCAAGCTTAGGCTTTTGGTTGTCCTTGAATATTACCTTGGGGTGCCTTGGGCATCCCCAAGCTTAGGCTCTTTCCACTCCTTATTCCATAGTCCATCGAATCCTTACCCAAAACTTGAAAACTTCACAACACAAAACTTAACAGAAAAACTCGCAAGCTCCTTTAGTATGAGAAAGTAAATCACCACTTCATGGTATTGTAATGAACTCATTATTTATTTATATTGGTGTTAAAACTACTGTATTCCAACTTCTCTATGGTTTATAAACTATTTTACTAGCCATAGATTCATCAAAATAAGCAAACAACACATCGAAAACAGAATCTATCAAAAACAGAACAGTCTGTGGTAATATGGATCAAATGTATACTTCTGGAACTCATAAAATTCTCAAATAAATTGCTGGACCTAAGGAATTTATCTATTAATCATCTGAAAAAAGAATTAACTAAATAGCACTCTCCAAATAAAAATGGAAGCAATTCTCGTTAGCTCTAAAGTTTCTGTTTTTTACAGCATGATCGCAAAGACTTTCCCCAAGTCTTCCCAAAGGTTCTACTTGGCACAAACACTAATTAAACACATAAAACCACATCTAAACAGAGTCTAGATGAATTATTTATTACTAAACAGGAACAAAAAGCAAGGAACTAAAATAAAATTGGGTTGGCTCCCAACAAGCGCTATCGTTTAATGCCGCTAGCTAGGCATGATGATTTCAATGATGCTCACAGAAAGGATAAGAATTGAAACATAAAGAGAGCATCATGAAGAATATGACTAGCACATTTAAGTCTAACGTGCTTCCTATGCATAGGGATTTTGTGAGAAAACAACTTGTGGGAACAAGGATCAACTTGCATAGGAAGGTAAACCAAGCAAAACTTCAAAATTTTAAGCACATAGAGAGGAAACTTGATATTATTGAAATTCCTACAAGCATATGTTCCTCCCTCATAATAATTTTCAGTAGCATCATGAATGAATTCAACAACATAACCAGCACCTAAAGCATTCTTTTCATGCTCTACAAGCATAGAAAATTTACTACTCTCCACACAAGCAAAATTCTTCTCATGAATAATAGTGGGAGCAAACTCAATAAAATAACTATCATGTGATTGAAAATTAAGATCAAGATGACAAGTTTCATGGTTATCATTATTCTTTAAAGCATACGTGTCATCACAATAATCATCATAGATAGGAGGCATGCTTCCATCATAGTAAATTTGCTCATCAAAACTTGGGGGACAAAAAATATCATCTTCATCAAACATAGCTTCCCCAAGCTTGTGGCTTTGCATATCATTAGCATCATGGATATTCAAGGAATTCATACTAACAACATTGCAATCATGCTCATCATTCAAATATTTAGTGCCAAACATTTTATAGATTTATTCTTCTAGCACTTGAGCACAATTATCCTTTCCATCATACTCACGAAAGATATTAAGAAGGTGAAGCGTATGAGACAAACTCAATTCCATTTTTTATAGTTTTCTTTTATAAACTAAAGTAGTGATAAAACAAGAAACTAAAAGACTCAATTGCAAGATCTAAAGATATACCTTCAAGCACTCACCTCCCCGGCAACGGCGCCAGAAAAGAGCTTGATGTCTACTACACAGCCTTCTTGTAGAGGTTGTTGGGCCTCCAAGTGCAGAGGTTTGTAGGACAGTAGCAAATTTCCCTCAAGTGGATGACCTAAGGTTTATCAATCCGTGGGAGGCGTAGGATGAAGATGGTCTCTCTCAAGCAACCCTGCAACCAAATAACAAAGAGTCTCTTGTGTCCCCAACACACCCAATACAATGGTAAATTGTATAGGTGCACTAGTTCAGCGAAGAGATGGTGATACAAGTGGTATATGGATAGTAGATAATAGTATTTGTAATCTGAAATTATAAAAACAGCAAGGTAACTAATGATAAAAGTGAGCGTAAACGGTATTGCAATGTGTTGAAACAAGGCCTAGGGTTCATACTATCACTAGTGTAAGTTCCCTCAACAATGATAACATAATTGGATCACATAACTATCCCTCAACATGCAACAAAGAGTCACTCCGATGTCACTAATAGCGGAGAACGAACGAATAGATTATGGTAGGGTACGAAACCACCTCAAAGTTATTCTTTCCAATCAATCTGTTGGGCTATTCCTATAAGTGTCACAAACAGCCCTAGAGTTCGTACTAGAATAACACCTTAAGCACTACTAGGAAAAGGCCTACTAATGGCGCACCTAATTTGGCCATTAATGGCGCGCACCACTGGTGCGCCATTAGTATCTGGTATACTAATGGCGACCTCAGATGCGCCATTAGTATATACAACAGTGCGCCATTAGTATGCCTCCCAGGGGGCCATGTATACCCAGGTGCTTTGGCATACTAATGGCGCACAACAACAAGATGCGCCATTAGTAACTTCGGCATACTAATGGCGCACTGTTCAATGATGCGCCATTAGTATCCTTTGGCATACTAATGGCGCACTGTGATGTGATGCGCCATTAGTATGAATATTAGGTTTTTTTATTTTTTTAATTTTCTGTTTTTTGCACAGGTTACAAAATGTATAATTGGACAAAATATAGACAGCACACATCAACAACAGATTCATCGAATACAATAGAAGATTAGTCTCTGAATTCAATTCATCATATTAGTCTCCGAATACAATTCATCATATTAGTCTCTGAATTGAAAAGACCGAACAAAGATAGAACATTATATTACAAGTCTCGAGACCGCGAGTAGCGAGTTTGTCTTCACATTACAAGTCGATATCGATCATCTAAACTACCATCACATAGAAGAGGATTTTTCTCCTTGATCTTCTCATAACTCTCACCTTTCTCAATCATTCTCTTCACATTGCTTTTCCAAGTAGACAGGGCCTTGCTCATCTTTGTGAGGGCAGCATTGTTCACTTTATTCCCTTTGAGGCTTGTGTTTTCAAATTCAGCGGGGAACTTGTATCATTCGTGCAGCTTCGTGAAGAGGAGGTTGCGCAAATTCCCTCGGTCAGGATGCCTCAGGTTCTCGGTGTTGATCGAGACGGTGCTCCGGAGAATGCACCCGAGCTAAAGCGAGTACCCCTTGACTATTCGTTCGGGCGCCGTTGGATTCCCGTCGGAGTCCACTTCAGTAACTTCCTCCTTGAGGGTGCGGAGCACGGTCGGGCGCCGGTCCTTCCGTTGCCTCTTTGGTTGGCTGCCATCTGTGTGTGCGCCGCCATCATCAGTGGTGGCATCCTCGGCGGCACCATCAGTGGTGGCATCAGTGGGGTCATCCTCGGCGGCACCATCAGTGGTCTCAGGATCGGTGGGGAAGGCGGCGTCCTCATACAAGTGAGGTTGTTCCTCCATCTCCTGGGACAGCTCCCAGAATGCCTTGCCGCCCGAACCCCCGGCCTCATCGTTGTTGGCCATGTTTCTCTCTAAATAGGAACAAAGTTTGGTCAAAAAGTTGGTTATTGTCAAGGAACAAGATCATGGTCTCATCATTTAGGGTGTGTCGACACCGAGGCATCCTAAAAGCTAAGCTTTTATCATTGAGGTTTTTTCGACGCCGAGGCACCCTAAAAGCCTAAGCTTTCATCATTTCAGTTTTTATCGACACCGAGGCACCCTAAAAGCCAAGGTTGTATAATTAATGGTTTGTCGACACCCATGCATTAGTCACAAGTACCCATATGTCCTATTTTTAGCAAAGTCATGCTAAAATTCACGGAAAATTTCAGCATGACCTTTGTTGAAAATAGGACATATGGAGTACCCGAATTTGCTGGAACGGAAGTTAATCGACATTCCAGCAAACTCAAGGGCCTCTCGGGTGGACAAGGCAAAAAAGGCCTCCATCACAACATGGAAAATACATTGGCATGTGAAGAGGTGAAACAATATATGCATCTCCAAGCAGTATCATTCAACATTTTGGACAAACCACTGCAGGCAATACTGGATCAGATACAAGAAGAATGTGAGAAAATGCAGACAAATACTAACAGATTGAGGTGTTTAACTTGTGGTGCTCTCTGTGCTATTAACATTTCAAGTCAAAACCTTTTCTGGTTAGTAAGTGTTTCTTGAGCATATGTATGTAGTAAGTGTTTTTGCTCTCAGTGTTTCAGAACACATATTTTAGCTAGCTATCTATTCACAATCTGCAACATGAGACACTGAAAACAATTGCTACCAATGAATCTACACTTCTATAAGAAAATAAATCAGAAACTTAGTCTGTCATCATTAGGCAGCCACCATTAGTTATTTTGTTATGTTAAAGCAGAAATAGAAAAATAGACTGAAAACACTAAAATCAGAAACTTAGTGCATGATACAGATGCAAAGTAGGTTCAAAGACAAATGAAGACCATATGGTAAGTACAGCAAGCGAAATAGGATCACCAACTAATAGCTGAATGAAAGGCATATATATGACAGGCATATTTTCCGGCTACAAAGTGTTGTGGCAAATATGCCAGGCACCACAATGTGATCACACAAACAAAATAGCCTCAAACCAGTTATTCTCGCATGATAATATGAAAATGAATATGGCACTGCCAAATTATACTATCCATATTTTGGTATAATGTCATTATTCCATACAGCAGGCAGCACTGTCACCACAAATCAGTTATTCTAGCATAATATAAATACACAGAACAAAAGCAACAATTTACATTTCTGCATACGGCGTTGCCAATTTTTTTCTATCCATGTTTCAATTTGATGCCATCACTCCATTCAGCAAGCAGCATTGTAACAAAAAGAAATTCTAGGCGCAAATTTCTTCAGAATGAAATTAAGTTAGTGAAACTGTCACACATTTCTTCACAATGAAAATGAAGCAGCAGGTGAACAAGTACATGATTCGTAGACTTGAGTGGCTTGGTATTTGGGTACCTGGCCGATGATGACGGCTTTGACATTGTGGAAGGGGGTGGTGTGGAGCGCGTGGAAGACAAGGTGGGGCGGCGGGTAGACGGGCACCTTGGCGTGCAGGCGCTCGTGGGCGACGAAGCGGCAGAGGTCAAGCGCGTAGGGCTTGCGCAGCTCCCCGGACAGCGCCTCCAGCCACGTCTCCTCCACGAGCAGCTCCTCCAGCTTCGCGGCGCCGCCGGCCTCTAGATGCGAAACCCCCAGCAGTTCAGTTACAACCCTAGCCAGGGTCCGGGGAGCGGGGGGCGTAGAGAAAGAGGGTACCTTTGGACTCGGCGAGGCGGGGGTTGCGCCACGCGCGGGCGAGGCGTCGAGGTGGCGTCGGGGCGTCGAGGCGGCGTCGGGGCGTCGAGGCGGCATCGGGGCGGCGTCGAGGCGGCGGGGCAGCGGCATCGGGAGAGGAGAGGGGAAGGGGATCGAGGGCGAGGGCGAGGGAGAGAGAGGGGATAGGTTTGGGCCGGGGAGGAAATATGGATGGGGGCGGCACAATACTAATGGCGCACCACCCCTCGGTGCGCCATAAGTACATCCATACTAATGGCGCACGTCACCTGGTGCGCCATTAGTATTTTTTTTTATTTCTGCTCGAGCCAACAGGTTATCTTCCACCTGACCTGATCCACATCAAGTTCCCTCTACTAGCTCGACTGGTCAGCAGCCAGTTCTCACACCAGGAGGTCCTGGGTTCGATTCCCAGGCTCCACAATTTTTTTATGCATTTAAAATGCTGTTTGATACTTATTTGTGTTTAAATATGTTCAGACTTGTTTAAATCATAACAGTAATATTTTTTTATAAGAATTAAATTTTTAAAAAATATCATCAAACAGTAATGCCGGTGGAGCGGGGGAGGGTGCGGGGGTGCGGGGGGTCGGCGGCGGCGGTTGAGTAGGGGAGGGGTGCGGGGGGTCAGCGGCGGTGGTTGAGTAGGGGAATCGAGGGTGCGGGGGGTCGGCGGCGGCAGCCGGTGGACCGGGGGGTGCTCGGCGGCGAGGGGGACCGGATCTGGCGAGGTGGGATAGCGATCGAGATGGAGGGGGATCGAGATCGAGTGTCCATGAAATTTAAAAATATTCATGATAGTTCAAAAAGTGCCCATGAAATACAATCGAGAAATGAAGGCTACGATTTAAATACAATCGATCTTAGCTAGCTATCTGTTCACAATATTCTTGCCCTTCTTTTTCGCAAATGGAGTTCTTCTGTGGAACGGACGTCCTTTAGGTAGGGTGGTCCTGCTTCTTCTTGTGGTGTATGCTGCTACTTCATCATCGCCGTCATGTTCGATCCTCGGGTCGCCGTACTTGTCGAAGTCTTGCTCATTGGCTACTCCATCCATTCCGATGATCTTCCTTTTGCCTCTCCTCACGACAACACGACTGGGCTTTGACAGGTCGGTAATGAAGAAGCATTGGTCCACTTGGGAAGCCAGTACCCATGGCTCATTTTTCGCGGTGACGTTTGCGCCCGCGGTCTTGGATTTGGCTTCGGGTATAACCATGGTGGTGAAATACCAGTCTTCTTTTAGGACGCTCTTGGCCCATCTAACACGGAACATCGGGACCTTCTCTCCAGCGTAGCTCAGCTCCCAGATCTCCTCGATCCTTCCGTAGTATATGTCCTTGTCGTTACCGGTGTAGGATTCCATCGTTACCCCGGAGTTCTGATAACCATCGCTCTTCATGTCCTTGGCCTCAGTGTAGAATGTGTAGCCGTTGATATCGTATGCCTCATAGGTCATCAGGTTGTTCTCGGCGCCCTGTGACAAGGCGAATATGAGTTGTTCTTCCGCGGAAGAATCCTCATGTAAAGGGTACGATAGAAGCTTCTGCTTGAACCAATGCGTGAAACATGAGTCGTGCTCTTTGAGTATATCTCCGTCCGTCCTCTGTTGGCCTCGGTCATTGTACGTCTTCTTAATAAAGGTTTTGTGCTCTACCACCCAAGGATCGACCACGTCTATGTGTTGTAGCGCGAGTAGGTTTGCTCTTTCAAAGTCGGCGAGTCGACCCTCGAAGTCGACATGCATTTCGCGGCGACCCTCACGGTGACCCCATCCAGCGAGCCTGCCGAGGTGCCTGTTGACGGGCAAACCAACGGGCTTCTCGATGCCTAGATAATTCGTGCAGTAGGAGATGCACTCTTCGGTCAGAAAGCCCCTGGCTATGCTTCCCTCTGGACGTGACATGTTGCGAACGTATCCTTTGATGACACCATTCATCCTTTCGAACGGCATCATGCTGTGCAGGAACGTCGGCCCGAGTGGGATGATATCCTCCACTATATGGACCAGCAGATGCACCATAACGTCGAAGAATGCGGGCGGAAAGTACATCTCAAGCTCGCATAGTATCACCACGATCTCTTCATGTAGCCTTCTGAGTTGCCTCACGCCAATCGACTTCCGAGAGATGATGTCAAAAAAGTTGCATAGGCCAAATAGCGTTTCACGGACGTGCGCGTCCATGATCCCACAGATTGCAACTGGAAGTATCTGCATCATCAGCACGTGACAGTCATGAGACTTCATCCCGCTGAACTTCTGCTTCGCTGGGTCTAGGTATCTGCTTATCTTCCCCGCGTAACCGTAAGGAAGTTTTACTCCTAGGAGGCAGGTGAAAAACTGCTCGATCTCCTCCTGACTTAGAGTGAAGCACGCGGGAGGGTAGTCATTTCCGGTCTTCTTGGCCTTTTTGCCTTTGCGACGACTTTCTGTGTCCTGCTTCACCTCATCATCATCATCATCATCATCATCATCATCATCATCATCATCATATATAGCGTGAAGCTCCTGCCTGATGCCCATTGATTTCAAGTCTGCCCTTGCTTTCGGCCCATCTTTGGTCCTCTCTGGCATGTTGAGCAGGGTACCAAGCAGACTCTCGCACACGTTCTTCATGATATGCATGACATCAAGGCTGTGAGGCACACGGTGGATCTTCCAGTACGGCAAGTCCCAGAAAACAGACCTCGTTTTCCATACCTTCAGCAGTGGCTCTGGCGCCTTTCGCTTCTTTCCCGGCTCTGGCGCCTTTTGCTTCTTTCCCGGCAGTGGACAGTCTTTCCAATTTTTCAACAGCTTGTCTATTTCCTCGCCGCTCCTCGTACACGGGCGTTTTCGGGGTTCGGTTTCACCATCGAACAGATCCTTGCGTTTCCTCCACGGGTCATCGTCGCGAAGCCACCTTCGATGTCCCATGAACACGGTTTTCGAAGACCCGTGATCTCTATCTAGCTGGCGATACATTGTGTCATCCATGCACCTTACGCATCCAGAAAATCCGTGGACTACCTGCCCCGCGAGATATCCTTAACCGAGATAGTCATGCACCGTCGTGAGCAGTGCGGCTCTCATAGGGAAATATTCTTTCTCTGCGGCGTCCCACGTATTGGCTGGCGTTTTCCATAGTGTGTCTAGCTCCTCCTTCAGCAGCCCCAGATACAGATTGATGTCGTTCCCTGGTTGTTTCAGCCCTTCAATTAGCATGCTCATGTGAATGTACTTCCTCTTCATGCACAACCAGGGGGGAAGGTTGTACATCCACACAAACACAGGCCAGGTGCTATGTGTGCTTCTCTGGCTGCCAAACGGATTGACTCCATCGGTGCTCGCGCCCAGCACAATGTTCCTTGGATCCTTCCCAAATTCTTGGTATTCGAAGTTCAACGCTTGCCACTGGCTCGCATCCTTAGGGTGACTCAGCATCTTGTCTTTTTTATCTATCTCCGGATCATTTGCGTCATCTTCTCGCTTCTTCTCCTCCCTATCCGCGTGCCAACGCAGGAGCTTTGCTACCTTAGGGTCCGCAAAATACCGCTGCAGACGAGGAGTGATCGGAAAGTACCACACCACTTTTCGAGGAGCTTTCTTCCTCTTCTTGTATCGAGTGACGCCGCACACCGGACATATGGTAGACTCCGCGTGCTCATCCCGATAAATGATGCAATTGTTCATGCACACATGGTATTTCACGTGCGGTAAATCAGAGGACACACGATTTTATTCGCCTCCTCCAAACTGGTCGGGCACTTGTTCCCCTTGGGAAGACGTTCGTGCCAGAATGACATGTTCTCGTCGAAGCATGCGTCGGTCATTTTGTGTTTTACCTTCATCTCCAGAGCCATGAGCGTTACTTTTAGGCGGGTATCCTCGGGCCTGCATCCTTCATACAATGGAGTAACCGCGTCTAACTCAAGTTGATCCATCTTGGCTTTCTCTCGGGCGGCAGCTCTTGCGTTATCCGTCTGCTTGAGAAGCAGCTCTTGAATATGAGGGTCCTGCACCCAGCCCATCGATGGTCCAGCGTCGTCTGCTCCGCCGGCATCATCATCTTCATGATCATGCCCGTCGTCTGCTCCGGCATCTTCCTCATCATCATGTCCTGCATCTTCTACATGATGACTGTGTACAGCATCACCGTCATGATCATCTCCTGGGGATTCTTCGTCTTCTCGCCCGCCCAAGCCGCGGTGGTTGTCTTGCTGCCCTTCCTCATTTCTTGCCCGGCCCCCATGGACGACTTCGTAGTCATCTTCATCACCTTGCCACCGATAGCCATCCATGAAACCATGCAAGAGCACGTGGTCCCGCACCTGCTCGGAATCCGGGTCCGCAATAAGGCTCTTCAGCTTGCATCTTCGACACGGACATCTTATCTCCATCTCGTTCTTTTGAAGCATCTCAGCCTTCGCGGACCTCAAAAACCTATTCACGATGCCTTCGGTCATCGTGCGGACCATGGTCGCCTGCGGGGTAGAGCAAAACGATATTTTAGAACCAAGAAAAAATTTGGCATGACTTTCCCTAAAAATAGGACCAAAAAGAATGCTTAATGCCAAAATTCTCGCCGAAACGGAAATGAATCAACATTCCGGCAAAATATTGGCAACTATCGCATTTCAAATACCGGTACACCTCCAAACACAAACACATATGCAACACCACAAACATATGCAACACCACGAACATACATAGATCTAGCTAGGCCATAAAAAGTGCATGTGCACATTGTTGTAGGGAGAACAACATAAATATAGCTTCCCCCTTACTTACCTATCAAAACAAGGTAATTTAACCACTTAAATTGAATGAATCTATGGTGGAAATGAGGTGAAAAAGAGGAGGCACCCGAGACAAGGAGGAGGAGAGAATGAAGTGGGGAGAAAGTGAGTGTGGGTAGGAGAGGCTGTCCAAAATATCTTGTTGCTGCCCACTTACTAATGGCGCACCAACTCTAAATGCGCCATTAGTAATCCAGGTTACTAATGGCGCACCTTCTGGTGGTGCGCCATTAGTAGTTTTGCAAAAAAAAACATACTAATGGCGCACGGTGGAACAGTGCGCCATTAGTAGTTTTGCAAAAAAAGGAATAAAAATATAATAAAAAAACAACATTAGTGGCGCACTTTCCGACAGGTGCGCCATTACTAGTTACAACTAGTAATGGCGCACTGTGTCTGGATGCGCCATTAGTATGTTTGGACAGGCGCACTAGTTCAAAAAAAATTTGATACTAATGGCGCACCCTGGGCCAGGTGCGCCATTAGTAGTTTCAACTCTAATGGCGTATCAGAAGGTGGTGCGCCATTAGTATATACTAATGGCGCACCGCTTGTCTGGTGCGCCATTAGTGTCAATCCCATCTATAGCCCTTTTTCTAGTAGTGAAGACACAAATCAACCAAAACCCTAATGTCACCTAGATACTCCAATGTCACCTCAAGTATCCGTGGGTATGATTATACGATATGCGTCACACAATCTCAGATCCATCTATTCAACCAACACAAAGGACCTCAAAGAGTGCCCCAAAGTTCTACCGGAGAATCACGACGAAAACATGTGCCAACCCCTATGCATAGGTTCCCAATGTCACGAAACCCGCAAGTTGATCACCAAGACATACATCAAGTGAATCACGTGATATCCCATTGTCACCACAGATATCCACGGCAAGACATGCATCAAGTGTTCTCAAATCTTTAAGGACTCAATTCGATAAGATAACTTCAAAGGGGAAACTCAATCCATTACAAGAGAGAAGAGGGGGAGGAGAAACATAAGATCCAACTATAATAGCAAAGCTCGCGATACATCAGGATCGTGCCAAATCAAGAACACGAGAGAGAGAGAGAGAGAGAGATCAAACACATAGCTACTGGTACATACCCTCAGCCCCGAGGGAGAACTACTCCCTCCTCGTCATGGAGAGCACCGGGATGATGAAGATGGCCACCGGTGAGGGTTCCCCCCTCCAACAGGGTGCCGGAACAGGGTCCCGATTGACTTTTGGTGGCTACGGAGGCTTCTGGCGGCGGAACTCCCGATCTAATCTTGCGTTCTGGAAGTTTTAGGGTATATGGAGTTATATAGGCAGAAGAAGCACGTCAGGGGAGCCATGGGGGCCCCACGAGGCAGGGGGTGCGCCCCCCACCCTCGTGGGCAGCTCCCATATCTTCTGACGTGGGGTCCAAGTCCATTAGGTGTGTTTCCTTCCAAAAATAACTTCTCCAGTTGATTTCGTTCTGTTGCGACTCCGTCTGATATTCCTTTTCTTCAAAACACTGAAATAGGCATAAAACAACAAATCTGGGCTGGGCCTCCGATTAATAGGTTAGTCCCAAAAGTAATATAAAAGTGGATAATAAAGCCCAATATTGCCTAAAACAGTAGATAATATAGCATGGAGCAATCAAAAATTATAGATACGTTGGAGACGTATCACTCTGCCGGAGCCCTAGATTGGTTCCGCCAAGGTTCCACCTCGTGGCGGCGGAGTCTCGTCCCGAAAGCTTGCTTATGATTTTTTCCTCGACGAAAGACTCCATATAGCAGAAGATGGGCATCGGAGGGGCACCAGGGGGCCCACGAGGCAGGGGGACGCACCCAGGGGGTAGGGCGCGCCCCCCACCCTCATGGCTGGTGGGTGGCCCTCCTCTGGTACTTCTTGCGCTCAGTATTTTTTATATATTTTGGAAATAACTTCCGTGGAGTTTCAGGACTTTTGGAGCTATGCAGAATAGGTCTCTAATATTTGCTCCTTTTCCAGCCCAGAATTCCAGCTGCCGGCATTCTCCCTCTTTATGTGAACCTTGTAAAATAAGAGAGAATAGGCATAAGTATTGTGACATAATGTGTAATAATAGCCCATAATGCAATAAATATTGATATAAAAGCATGATGCAAAATGGACGTATCAGCGGTAGGCTGTTATACCCTACCAACATTTTCCTTGCGGTAGCAAAAGGGTCAGATCTCGAAAAAATTTCAAACTAGGGTCAAATATCGAATAGGTTTCAGAAAAGGGTCAAAAGACGAAATTTAGCCTCGCTGAGTCCCAGCCATCCACTTCTGCCCATGCTTCCCCTAAAAAATTTGTCCCACGCTGGAGACGCACGCAACTAGCCAATGTTTTCTACCCACGACGAGGTGGCGCTCTGTCTCTGTGTGTGCAGAGCTGCCGATTGCAAGCCAGGCGAGGGAGAGCTTGACCAAGCCGCTGGCGCCAGACGGGATGGAGCCCCCATGGTTTCCGACGCTGCGGAGAACACCGACAAGTCACATAGTGTCGTGCATGCTGCCGCTGGTGGGGATGAGCGGCGGGATGTAGCACAGAAAGTGGGGATGACCAGCATGGTAGCCGCCACCACGGTCGTCAACACCGGGGAGGGGAGCACATCAATGCAACGATTGGCTGCAACAACCTCATTCCCTAAAGCTGGTCATAGTGGGGAATAAATTATAGTCCCTCCATCTGGAAATCCTTGTCCTCGAAATGGTTGTAAATGGATGTATCTATAACTAAAATAAGTCTAGATACAACCATTTTTAGGACAAGCATTTCCGGATGGAGGGGGTACTAGTGTCATGCATATGACATTAGTCTAAGTTACTACCTTCATAGTGCAAAGTAACATACTAGTAGTGTCATATGTGGCTTCATTTAATGGCTTGTAGACTCATCTTGTCTTGGGAAGCGCTATGGTACAGTTACATATTATGTTACCACTTCTCATTAACTACATGCCACTTAAGCAAAAATTTCTCGAAGTGCGCTGTGTTACTACCTAAGTTACTCCCACTATGACTAGCCTAAGCCTAAAGTGAAATCCTCACTTTTTTTGAACGAAAGGGGTTGCCCCCACCCCAATTTTATAAATTGAAGCGGAACGAAAGCCAGTTCACACAATACTTTTGCACTAAAGCGGGGAATAAAAGCTACTCTAGCAGGGGACTACTTCACCCAGAGCATGAGAGCAGAAGTTCTCTCGGCACAACACTAGATAAAACCTCTAAGTTTATATTTACAAGACCCATGAGCGAAAGAAAGCAAACATAGCGAAGCCAAAGTAAGATCTTCGGTTGCGAGCATCAGCTTCAGCCTCTCCTTCTTCCGGCTCACGCGCCCCTCCATGTCCCACTCCCATGCGATTCTCATCAGTTCTCCACGTCGCTTGTCCAGCAGGAGAATGCATCGTTGAAGCAGGGTTGCTTGAGCATCGTCGCAGAGAACCTCCCACTAGTGCAAATAACAGCTTAGCTTTGCAAGAATGCAGTTCATGTTTTTCCATTTCTTCCCCTAAAAACAAAATTTGTTTCTTAGTCTCCACAAGCTCCACAAGGTAGCAGCAATTACCATATTCAGTACAGGTTTTTCTTATGTACATGCCAGAAGGCAAAAATATTTTCAAAGTTAGCTATTCTATCAATCTCAAAAAAGTCAGAAACAAAACCCCAAACATGTTGGGCAACCACACAGTCGAACAACAAGTGTTGAACCGTTTCAAATTCAGCACAGAAAAGACAGGAAGGATCTTCCACATCCCTCCTTTTAGCAAGGTTATCTCTAGTTAGGATTTTGTTGTGAGCACACAACCACAAAAACACATGAATTTTTTGAGGGCAAAGAATTTTCCAGAGATCATCTCTGATAGCAGAAGCTATCCCTCCAAAGTTAATGTGTTTATAGAAGGATTTTACTGAATATATACATTAGGTTCCAGAGACCAAATTGGCATATCAGGTTCAGTTGTCAGAGTGCACTGCTGAACAATATCCAGCAACTATTTCCATCTATCTAAACCACCTTGATCAATACATCTCCTAAAAGTTAGTTTAAGGTCGTATCCATCCCATACCTGAGCCACAGTGCACTCAGTTTGGTTACAAATGCAAAAAAGGTCACATAATTGTACCTTTAGGGAACACTCCCCTATCCAAGTATCATGCCAGAAATTTATTAGCTCACCATTGCCCAGTTTCCATCTGTAAAAAATTTGGCAGCAGCCAAAGCCCAGGTGATGCTCTTCCAGAAGGTAGAGCCCCCATCACCTTTTGCCCAGAGGAGATTAGGAGAGTTCACTCTATATTTATGAATAATGATCTTTTTCCAATCTGAGTCAGAATCATCAAAAAACCTTTTTCCCCATGAAGCCAATAAAGCCATATTAAACTCTTTGATGTTGGGTATCCCCAAGCCCCCATACTCTTTCTTCCTAGTAACAAGCCCCCAATTATCCAGATGATACTTGTGTTCCCCCCAACATTTCCCCAAAAGAAGTGAGCCATCTGAGAATTGATGGCATTGATTGCCCATTTAGGGAATTTAATAACAGACATAAGATAAGCAGGAATACTGATCAAACAAGCACATAGCAAAATAATCTCCCCCTATAGGTGAGATATCTCCCAAGCCAGCCAGATATACCTTTAATAATCCTATCAATAATGGGTTGGAGATCTTCCCTCTTTCGTTTGTCATAATGCAAAGGCACTCCTAAATATTTAATAGGGAAAGATCCTTTTTTACAATGGAAAATCTGAGCAATTTCATTAGCCACTGCACCTTCCACATTAATCGTCATCAAATCGCTTTTATGAAAGTTAATTTTCATCTCGGAGAGGGTTTCAAATCAAGATAAGAACCACTTAAAGTTTCTGGCTTTATGAACAGAATTTTCCAAGAAGAGGATAGTATCGTCTGCATATTGCAGACTTACTACCCCCCCCCCCTTGGAATTACGTTGGGCAGAAGCCCAGAAATTAAGTCTTGGGTAGTAGCCTTTTTCAGCATTTTTGTAAAAACATCGACCACTAGGTTAAACAATAGGGGAGAATGTGGGTCCCCCTGTTTAAGCCCTTTCCCACCAATGAAGTAATTACCATTAGTATCATTGATTCTTACAGCAAATGTGTTGTTAATCAACGTACATTTAATCCAAGGTATCCATTTGGAGCAAAAAAACCCTAGATTGCAGCATTTCAAATAGGAATTCCCAGTTGACTCGATCATAGGCTTTTTCATAGTCCAACTTGAGGACTAAACCTTGATATCCTGATTTCTTAACCTCATGAATCACTTCATGCGACATCACAACACTCTCCAAAATACACCTACCTTTGATAAAAGCAGTTTGGTTGGATGAGATTAATCTACGACCAACGAGGGAGACCCTGTTGGTCATAGCTTTAGAGAAAATTTTAACCCCACAATTACTCAAACTAATCGGTCTAAATTTCTTCATGTCCTTGGCATCAGGTTCTTTAGGAATACACACAATTAAAGCAAAGTCCAATCTCTGCATGTCTAGTTTACCTTCCTCAAAGTCTCTAACTAACGCCATAAAATCAGTTTTGATCACATCCCAAAAAGTTTGGTAAAACAAAAGGGACAGTCCGTCCGGACCAGGGGCCCCATGTGCGTAAGAACCAAATATCGCCTCTTTAATTTCTTCTCCAGAGAAGTTTCTCTGGAGAAGGTTATTTTCTTCATTGGTGACCAGGTCACCTTCCTCCCAGAAGGAAGGACCAAGATGTACATTAAATTTCTCTTCAGCACCAAACAGGTTTTATAAAAGGAAGTGGCCACGTCCAACATTTCTTTGGTAGTATACAGAGGACCATTCTCTCCATTGAGTTTAGAAAAGTGGTTTTTTCCTATGTCTATGGTTAGACATTGCCTGAAAATATGCATTGTTCTTATCCCCATCAACAATCCTACGATCTCTGGATCGCTGCCAAAAAGTAGTCTCTTCTTTACTCCAAATACCGACAAGTTCTTTCTTAATCTCCTCCATTCTGACTCTATCTACATCTTTAATTTGGTTTCTTTCGGAGAAGACATAAAGAATATCAAATTCGAGCAGAAGCTCTCTCTTTTTTCTCTTGATGCCAGCCTCAATATTAATACTCCAACCTTTAACCTTTTTCCTGAATAATCTACATTTATTCATCCAGATATCCATGGCTGTCTTGCCAGGGACTGGAGTACTCCAGATCTTATTCACTAAGTCTTTAAAATCTGGTTGGTCAAGCCACCATTTCTCAAAACGAATCATTTTCGTGGAGGTAACCCTCCGAGCACCCGTATCTATAAGCAACGGTGTGTGATCACTCCCAACACGTGGGAGTGTTGTCACCACAGAAAGAGGGAATTTATTATCCCAGGAACCAGAAGTAAAAATCCTATCTATCGTGGCAAAAATAGGATTGTTCTGGTTGTTGCTCCAGGTAAATTTCCTATTAGCACTCTTGATCTCCATAAGGGACCAATTATTAATCCAGTCATTAAAGA